>NW_026999374.1:888116-1180115 GCF_037126465.1 Ornithodoros turicata | reverse complement strand
CCTAACCCTCACCACCATCCCCGTCCCCGTCTCTACAACGCCCCCCCCCCCCCGGAACTATACTCCCCTCTCATACTCCTGGCCAATCGCCCTGTGTGGCTAAGGGCCATATCCTTTGTGGCTGAAGAAGAAGAAGTTCCACCGGCGCGGTTCCATCATCGCCGGTCGGGGCTCATGTAGAGGAAGACCATCGTCCTCTACATTTGGTGACCCGATGATAGGACGTTGTGCGCAGCCTAGTGGTGCCGAGGAGGGAAGCGAAAGCGGTGAAGAGCTGGCTTTCGAACTGCCGCCCTCGGTCAGTTGTGATTTGGGATGGTACGCCAAAACGCGATATCCACATAGACAAGAAGGTGGCGGCGACAGTTTCGGCTGACATGTCCGGCATGGGGAACGCCTCTGCCCATCGAGTGTAACGGTCCGCGGCGGTGAGGAGATAGCGATTGCCGGAGGACGGGGGCAGCGGTCCCACTATGTCCAAGTGGACCATGTCGAAGCGGGCGTCGGGCAGAGCGGAACGTCCTAGTGGGGTCACAGTGTGGAGGTGAGTTTTCGATCTTTCTTATCGCCGCTCCGCGTCTGAGGGGGGAGCACTGTAGCGGGCCGTGGACAACGACGAAGATGGCCACGCGCCTGGAGCACCTGCCTCAGTTCCACCGGCGCGGCCATGGAGATAGGCCACTGTCATCGCCTCTCCGTGGCATACCATCATCGCCGGTCGGGGCTCATGTAGAGGAAGACCATCGTCCTCTACAGAATAATGGTCCGACTGGGAGCTCACAAACTTTTATACACAGCGGCGAACATTGTCCCAGGCAGCACAATGTACTGAAAGTCGAGTGCAATAGGGGTGGACGGGTAGGTGGAAGGCCTTGAACACACTCGTGAAACTAAAGAACATTGACAAGACACATGCCGTCCACCCCTATTGCACTCAACTTTCAGTACATTGTGCTGCTTGGGGTAGAAAGCGCGCGTCGGTGGAGAGGAGGAAATACAGAACCCAGGCAGCTCAATCTACTGAAAGTTGAATACAATAGGGGTTGGCCTTGAACCACCTAGGGGTGGAAGACCTTGAACAGACTCTTGAAACTAAGGAACATTGATAAGACACGTACCGTCCACCCCTATTGCACCCGACTTTTAGTACAATGTGCTGCTTGAGAGGCCTCTCTGAGCTCGTCGGCCCGTCCTTGATTGATGCGAGCGGAGGAGCAGATGCTTCCAGAAGGATCGCTTGCAATGTAGCGCGACGTGTCACAGGCCCCAGCCCGTCGTTCGACGATTCGTTGCCTGTTGTTGTTGCGTGTGGTCGCCCCAAAGAAGATACGTGGCAATATTACTTTGGTTGCCGTATATTTGGTTCGTATGAAAGCGTCTCCGAGCTGCTCCTATGAAAGCGTCGTCCCGCTAGGGAGTATGACACCCTGACGGGTCCGGCGGACGGGTATAGACAAGAGTGTAGTCGAAGTCACTTTAAGTGTTCGTTGCATCGATTCAAATCAGCCTGCTGCTTCAGAGTGCCTGTCTCGGCCATAACGTTCACTGTCCCTCTTACGCATTATCGCTATGTAGTATGTATAATGCACCGACACGCCGAAATAACTATACGGACTTCAACATCGCTGATGAATTAGTTACATTTCTGTTCCATTAACTGCAATTGTAACAGTTCCACTTCTGATTAGTTTTGCAACCTCTGGCTCTTAATTGCGTTACAGCGAAAATAGGTGAGGATAGTGAAATAGCGAATTAGAAAATAGTGAAATTTTGAGGCAAATATATCGGAATGCAGAGGTAATCACATACTGAGGGCACAAGATATCGATCCATTGTATATAAATGGTAGTGGTAAATAGTTTAGTTAACTAGTTATCCTTTCTCGCTGTTACTTTTGTTTTGAGTCGTAACTTTGGCCCCATATTATCATTCACCCTAATTCATTTGTCCTTATTCTCTGGTTTTTTTCATGCCATTGTGCACAGCTTGAACGTAGGTGTCCATTGTCAAGATTCGACGCCGAGACCACTTTCGTGATGGCTCCGTGCGTTCTTCTCGCCTTATCAGTCGTTTTCGTGCCGGCGGCATACAAGAGCAGACCTTATCTAGCCAAGAGGCCGTGAAATACAGCGTTTGCAACCCGTTTCTTATTATTATTATTTTTTATTGCATTTTAGCGCCGCGAAGCAACAGTGGCTATGAGCGGCGTACAGATGTGGACAGACGGAGAGAGGACAGCAGGAAGGAGTGGGGGATTAGTATGCGTCCTGGGCCGACTTCTGGGGGAACTGTGCCGACATTCGTCTGGAAAGTCTTCGGAAAACCTAGGAAAAACCTGAGACAGCACAACCGGTGGTAGGATTCGAACCCACCACCTCCCAGTCTACAGCACGACCTTGGTTACCACCAACGAGCGGACGCCTTAACCCACTCAGCCATGCCGCTGGTTTAGTATTATTTCCTGACAGCTCCAAAGACACCTATTTTTTGTAATTGGGGGTTTACGTCGCGAGACAATCCAAAGACACCTGTACGGCGAACAGGCCGCAACAACTGGAGAGGAGGATTGCTCGTGATTGGCGGACGAAGTTCTCACGTGATCAACTTAAACCAGACGTCACTAAACCAGTGGCTAAGTGGGACTGGTGAATACGGGAAATTAACTTTAAGGAGAACAATATGGCTATATTTTATCCTGAAATTCAGCAATCATTTAATTTGTTTTTCATTAAACAAAGGTATCATATGCTGATTCGAAACAATTTGCTGTACGTTGTTTTTTCCTGGTGGACAGGGGGGGACGAAACAATTTGCTGTACGTTGTTTTTTCCTGGTTGTTCAAACCTTTTTTTAAAGAAATGATTGGAAAGATTGGAGTTTCGTAAGATTCGAAGAACTTTCCTTGGTAACGATTTCGAATTCGGAACCATTTGGATTCATCCCATCTCTAATATGAATGCGTAGTCCTAAATAGTTTATAGTTACCTATTTATCCTTTCTCACCATTAGTTTGCTTTTTGAGTCTTAAGTTTGGTCCAATATTATCATTCACTCTAATTTACTTGTTGTTGTTATTGTCGTCGTTGTTTCACGTCGTTGTGCGAACTTTGAATGTTGGTGTCTTTTATAAAACATTCATCGATAGACCACTCTCGTGTGGAATCGCTCTTCATGGCTTCGTGCGTTCTTATCGCCTTGTCAGTTGTTTTCGTGCCGGCGGGACCCAAGAGGAGACCTTATCTCTCGAAGAGGCCATGAAACACGCCGTTTGCAGCAGGTTCTGAGAATAGATGAGCACCATCATTGCATCAAAGACTTTGGAAGCCGCCGTGTTATTTTTTCTATTATTTCCCGACAACTCTTTAAGAGAACAGCTGCCATTACGGGGAACAGACGGCGACAACTAGAGAGGAGGATTGCACAGTTTTACTGGTTTTAACAAGAGAGAGGACAGTAGGACTGGCTAGAATGTCTGTTTAGTTTATTAATATATCTGCATCGTCGAAGACCTTAGAGCAGCGAGGAATGAATTTACGAAACAAAAGGAAACACGCGCGTGACATGCGTGCATACAGATATAAATGGATGCATGTAAACAAACTCTAGTTGTACGACAACATAATCAGAAAACAAAGCGCTATTCGATTCACAGGCAACATTATTTGACAAAATCTTCCACCGTCACATAGTGCAGTTGAAGGAAGACATCTGTTCTGAAGTCATATTCTCCAAGTTGTCTCGAATGATGGACTACAGAAGACATATTGTAGGGAGAAGCAAATACCCGGAAGGTTTTAAAGCAGTTCCATTATAATACCCAATCTACAAACACATTTACCTCGAATATCATCACTTAATCATCATTTCAGGAACATTTCCGTCGTCAGTAATACAGAGACAAGGCAAATATGGCGTCACCATTTCGAACGTTCTTCATTGGAGCATTCTACAAACGAATAACCTTCGTGTGGGTAGCGTTAACTTTAAAATTTATAATTTCCTTCGCATTACCGTCTATTTCGGACTCGTGCCTTATGCGAACTTCGTCTCGAGATTTTATCGGCCAAATCGAGCACATCGACTCACTCCAATCTTCCCTATAACGCCAGAGGAGCTGCAAAGCTGTTTGCCTTCTATAGTCCAGGAAGGGTAGAACAGAGTTGCATAAGGTCTGGGAAGACAACAGGGATTGTACCAAAGAGATTACCTGATGTCTTCAATCCAGAAATTTAAAGAAAAAGGCTTAAAAGGGAATCTCGCCCTCACTGTGGGGGAAAGGGGCAACAATATCCTCTCCTCTATTAAATTTCACCCGCATTATACCACCTTCATTTACTAAGATACTCGCTCCAAAGCTACTATATGTGATGACGTCATCTCCGCTCACTCAAATAAAGCATAGACTATGAATGTGAGTTCACCACTTTCTACACTACTATACTTAAGAGAAATCCAGAGTGAGGTGAGGTCTCCGATGCGTATATTTTTCACTATTATTTATGCTGCGTTGTAGCGTTTCACTGTGTAGTTGCGATTTTTTTTACTGTTCTCACAGGGTTCGTAAATTATTTTTTATCAACTGTATAGCGTATTTTTAGAAGCGGAATTTTCTTTCGTTTATCTTCCCTGATCCTGCAAGTCCTCTGCGAGTCATTGTATATTAATCTGTATCGTCACAGTAAATAACGTACGCTGCGTCCGGAAGGTGATTACTTAAAACCCCCAGGGATCACCGCGGAGCGTGCCCTTGCTTCTCCTCGGATTAATATAAATCGCCACTCTCACCGATGGTCGCTCAGAATTCCCACCTATTTGTGCTGTCTGACATTTTTTTCCTTTTTCGGTGGGCGTGTTACGGTTATTTCGAATGTTCCTTATTAATGTTACTATCCCTAAATATCTGCGTAGTTTGCCCAGCATTGCCCTGTTATCGTCTCACGCGATGTGTAGCATCCGCAGTGGGGAACAATCTCACTTGCCATTCCTTCTCGTGTCTGGTGGTGTCTTTCTGAACAATGGCTGTCGGCTTTTTCTCATAGTTCGTTAAATAAAGTGTAAGTTTAATTATGTCCTGGCTAGGAAAGGTCACCTTAGGTGGTCCGCAGGTACAAAAACAACTGATAAGACGATGAGAACCCACGAAGGCATCGCGTGAAGTACCCTTTCGAACCTTATCTGTTTCTTAGTCACCGTGCAGTGATTGTGAGTAAGTGTTGCTCACATAGGGTATAAGAGTTTGTAATATATAATATTTTTCCCTTCTAGCTTAATTAATGCATATTATTATACACGTTTTTGTGCAGTTTTGTTATGTATAAGATATTACAATTATAACGGTCATTCATTAACATAAACGTAATGTCCACGTGAAGGGTGTGTCTACCAACAAGATGGCTACGGGCGGTTGTTTTTACAGCGTTTCTTATGAGCGGTGGAATTAAAGCTCAAGAATATTACAGACATGGGAGGGGGCATTTAAAAGATTACGGACAGTTTATGAGATCTTTTACAGTTGATGAACATGAGCTTATAAACGTCTTTTGTTGCCAGAATATTTAGCGCAATTGTTACAATCTTTTTTATATGTGTTTATTTGAAGTCCGTGTGAGCGCCGCGAAGCAACAGTGGCTATGAGCGGTGTACAGACGTGAACAAATGGAGAGAGGACAGCAGGAAGGAGTTGGGGACAGGTGGATTAATGTGCATCCTGGGCCAACTTCAGGGAGAACTGTGGGGGACAATCTTCTGTTAAGTCTTCGTAAAACACAGGGAAAACGTCAGACAGCAGAGCCGGTGACAAGATTCGAACCCGTGTCACGTCCCAGTCTCGGCGTAGCAAAGTGATCATCCTAACCACTATGCCACGGGAGCTGGTTTTGGTATAATTCCACTCTTAAAGTAGACATCGGCAGGGAGAAGCAAATACCCGGATGAGGTTTTAACGCAGTTCTATTTTAATACCCACTCTACAAACATATTTATGTCGAATACCATCACTTCATCATCGTTTCAGGAACATTTCCGTCTTAAATCATACCGAGACCAGGCAAATCTGGCGTCACCATTTCGGGCGTTCTCCTTTGGAGCATTCTACAGAGGAATAACCTACGTGTGGGAAGCGTTAACTTTAAAATTTATAATCTCCTTCGCATTACTGTCTATTTCGGACTTATGCCTTATGCGAGCATGGTCTCGATATTTTATCGGCCAAATCGAGCACATCGACTCACTCCAATCTTCCCTATAACGCCAGAGGACCTGCAAAGCTGTTTGCCTTCTATAGTCCAGAAAGGATAGAACAGAGGTGCATAAAGTCTGGGAAGATAGAAGGGATTGTACCAAAGAGATTACGCACTGTCTTTTTTTTATTGCTTAGAAATGGTACGGTACAAGTACATAGAAAATTGGTCTGAGAGGGCAAGCCCTGTCGAACAGCCCAGGAAGAAACATGGGCATATAACAATGTTACATGAGTCTTGTGAGGATTTTTCAGAAAAAAAAGGATGCAGGGGGAGGTTAAGCAGCAGACGAAAATGAAAATACGTGTTATTGTGGAAATAACAAAGTTAATACCTATAAAATAAGCTGTTTGTAGCCAAAAAAGAAAATAAACAAGGTGACACAGTATGAAATGCACAAAATCTCAAATGCAACAAATCAAATGATAAAAGAAAGTTCATACATGTGAGAAAACAAACAAACAAACGGGAACAAAGCATTTGTAGCCGAGAAACAAACTGTCAAAGAGAACACGGTTTATGTCATATGTAGAAAATGGTTCCTAACGGCGTGTTTGAACTTCCCGGGGTTTGAAGTGGAGCGTAATTTAATGCACAGATTAAAAAAAAAAAGAGTTTAAAAGGGATTGTGTTGAATCTCGCCCTCACTCTGGGGGAAAGTGCCAACAATATCCTCTCCTCTATTAAATTTCCTCCGCATTATACCACTTTCATTTACTAAGATACTCGCTCCAAAGCAATCATGCCCGATGACGTCATCTCTGCTCTATCAATCAAAGCATAGACTATGAATGTGAGTTCACCACATTCTATACTACATTTGCTTAAAAGGCATCACGTACCAAACCATGCTATGCTACCATTCCATACTATTTTACTACTCAAGCCACGATTTATCATTTAAATACTGCTTGCAGTGTAGTGGTGTAACTCTATTCCTTCGGTCTTACTCTAGACCCACATTCCCACACCAGGAGGTGACACTTACTCGCACGACAAACAAAGGCGCGGTGAAAGATAACGCCTTATCTGCCTTCCACATAAGCAGGTTTCCCATAAGCGTCGCTTCAGACTCCGCCCGGTGACCGATGGATCTCCGTCTCTTCACGTGAACACCAGTGAAACTCAAGAGTAAGGTGAGATCCCCAATGCGTATATCTTTCACTATTATTTATGCTGCGTTGTAGCGTTCCACTGTGTAGTCCCGATTTTTTTTTGCTGTTCTCACAGTGTTTGTAAACTGTACGTACCCTGCGTCTGGCTAGTTAAATTTCCCAAGGATCACCGAAGCGTGCCCTTGTTTCTCCTCGGATTAATATAAAGCGCCACTCTCACCGATGGTCGCTCAGAATTCCCACCTATTTGTGCCGTCTGCCTTTTTTTCCCCTTTTTTGGCGGGTGTGTTACGGTTAATTCGAATGTGCGTCATTAATGTTACTATCCCTAAATATCTGCGTAGTTCGCTCGTCATTATCCCCTTATCGTCTCAACACGATTTGTTGCATCCGCAGTGGGGAACAATCTCACTTGCCATCCCTTCTCGTGTCTGGTGGTGTCTTTCTGAACAATTGCTGTCGGCTTTTTCTCATAGTTCGTTAAATAAAGTGCAAGGTTAATGATGTCCTCATCACAAAAGGTCACCTTGCGTGGTCCACAGGTACAAAAACAACTGATAAGACGATAAGAACCCATGAAGGCATCACGTGAAGTCTCGAACCTTATCTCATTCTTAGTCACCATGCAGTGAGTGTGTGTAAGTGTTGCTCACATAGGGCACATAGACGTTGTAATATATAATATTTCTCCCTTCTAGCTTAATTTTTACATTTGTGCAGTCTTGAAACCTATAGCTCCCATTGATGGTCCTCTATTCGGCAGAAAAGTTTTCGTTATGTTAAACCTGTAGGGCCCTGCTGTAGGTGAAATTAACCCTCAAGGACATTACTGACATGCCATTTAAAAGTCAGGACTACGGACAGTTTATGAATACGTTGTGAATGCGATCTTCATTACAACGCAGCGACGAGCATGAATTTATGAAAGCCAATTGTTGTTAGAAAGCATGCAGCAAGCCCTGTATGGAATCTGAGACAAGACGCTTTCCACCACACTTGTGACGTCATGTTCCGTCCGTAACCATGGAAGATCATCATGAGGATGTCTCATGTGTCACATGGCACATTGCAGGTGGGCCACGGGTCCGGCGTGGGAACATCGATGACGATCGTAGCTGAAGTGTTCGGCGGAGCCAGGGCACGATGAGCGCAGGGTCACAAAGACTGACACGTGATCTACCTGGTGCTTGAAAGAAGTACTGAAGAAAAAGGTTTGTAAGACTCGAACACTATTATACGCTCCATTGTGTGATATTGCATTCAGCCAGATAACATAGTTGACGGGGACTATAGCCCGCATTGCGTTGACGTTTTTTTTTTACCGTAGCAGGTATTCGATCAACCACCCGTCAGCACGTGCCATCACAGCGAGGGCTCCCAGGGAGGTCACCTTCTTGCACACGGTTGTAACGCCCAATAAGGTAAGTTCCGTCAGAGTCTCCCACTTACCAGAAACGACCGATTGGCAAACAAACGCGTTTGCTGGAATCTGTTCCGTATAATTTCAGGCTAGATAAACATTTTGAACGTAGAACAGATTCCTTAAAGGGACTTTCTGGACTCCACATGTGAACTAAATAGGCCTCATCAGGTGATCGTGATTCGTGTAGTAGTTTTTTTTACGAACCCTAGCGGAAAATATTTTACTCATTGAATATGTTACTCGCAAATCGTTTATTTCAAGTTTCTTCGGTTATGTGACTGGTTGTTCGACATTATATTCTGAGTGTGAACAGATGTTCGAATATATTTATTCGCGTCATCTTCTGCAAGCAACTGTTTCGATCCCTGCCATCTGGGAAGCGAGAGCTTCGGCCACGCTGATTGGTTTTCGCAAACACGTGGCCTTACCGGAAGTAGATGCAAACACGTCTTCGAAGGTGTCTTCAGTGATGTCATGGTTGGTTTAGTTGCGGTATTCTCAGTGCGAATTTTCCACGCGCAATTACTTTTACTTTCATTTCGTTATTATTTTTTTACAACATGATGGAAAGAGAGATACATAACAAACGTAAATATACAGTGTAACACACTAGTGCGTAAATAACACAGTATAGGCAGTATAAAGACATGTTTGCTTCTATACATTAACTGCAGACGGCTTCATCATTTGCAACGCTCATTTTACCTCAGATAGGCGACCTTTTGAATCACTATGTTTCCCGTGTGTGAACCACACTCTGAAAAACCCTCCTGCTTTACAGAGACGATGACGACCGTTGGGATACATAAATCAGCGCTGGAGCTTCACAAACTCCTTGAACGAGCAGTCCTTACGCCCTACTACGACAAATTCATCGAGATAGGTGAGCCAAAACGGAACTTCATATCACCGGGCATGTCATCCAGGGACGTGACACTTTCGTCGTCAACCACGCAGCGCCAACAGGTCGGGAGTGACCGCTGCCGAGGTCATGGGTTCGAAACCCTGTACCATGCGAGCAGGAGTTGGTCACGTCCTCCTCTGAGACTGTAGCCAAATACGCTGTCCCGTGCGATGGGGTTTAGCGAAGGTTGAGTAACTCTCAGTATAGGACGAATGATAAGGTACTTCTTGACCAGAGTTCCCTTTCGAGGCAAACCCCGAAGTTATTAGAACGCCTATTTCCTTTCTACGATCGCGAAGAGGCAAAGGTCCCAGTACAAAACATCGCGTGCCAAGGTTGTCTACACTGAGGGATGTGTTTATATGGACGTAATTCCGTTTGCAGAAATATGTTTCAAAGACAACTTTCACTTTGGAACCCAAGACCCGCTTATATGGGTTGTCGGGTCCGGAAGCGCGTGCCTAAGATCGATGGTGTGATTTTCTGCACCGCTTTATAGCTTCCTTGGTGAAGTTTCCCTCCCGAAAACAGCTTACATATTAAATAAACAGGATTTAAAAACTGGCACACCCTCAGAAGTACTGAAAAAAAATCTCCCCAGATATAAATAGGGTTGATCCCGTAATATTTGTGGAAATATATTTTTCCTACGATTTTTTTTTTTCATGTTAGCTGAAACACCCTACAACAGAAACCTCAAGTCCTGAGAACAAGTACTTTATATTACTAAGAGCAGCTACTTTGCAGGACGCTTTGCATATTCTCAATTTCAACCATGTTCGCCTCATGATGTAAAAAATAGGAATTAGAGGAAAATCTGTTGGAATATACATAATTACCTCAATACTATGCACATTGGAGTACGGATCCACATGTCAGTGCATTGGCAAAACACAAGGCAACTGTTCCGTCCACAAAAAAAAAAAAGAAAAAAAGAAAACGCTGGTCCAGATAAAGAAATCTTTGATATCGAAGATGAAGGCTGCAAACAATGACACTGGTACCTCTACAACGCATGGAGTCACGTGTCTTGATAAGGCATCTGTCCACCCTAACCTCACTTACGGATTTGCCCTTAGGCGGGGACAATGTGCAGCAGCTTCGTGAGTCCAGCGGACACGATTTCCAGGAGTTGATCAACATGGTAGATATGGCCAGAAAGCCACCTCACGTCAAGAGGTTCAAGAAAGCACTGGCAGAGTGGAAACCAGACACAGGTAAATAGAAAACTAAATTTGAAGAAAAGGCTGTCTCTTCATGTACCGTGTGTTGGCACGCGTGCGCAGTACATAATGTCCGTATAGAAAGATGGCGTTTCGTTGAACTAGGCCTCAGTCCGGCCTCACAAGCAGATCAGTTAACTATTTTCTGCAATCTCCGTAAGTCTTTCTAATGATTCTAATTGTGTGCACGAATCTCCTATATGGAAGCAACGATCGCGTAGGCCATTGTGGGAACGCCTGGCTCTCCGTATATGCATAACTTGGCAGAAGTGTAGGATAGTTAGGTAGAATTGCAAGCGGCTGCATTCCTCTCTAAAGAGCTTACTCAACCGACAGTTACGTTACCGCCTCATTAGTCCCTTCAGTCGTTTCCGACGATGGAAAAGTGCGTCTCAATCTAAGAATAAAAACGACAGTTTCAGCAACGTCCACTCCAGCGGATGGGGCAGAAGGGGAGCTTCACAACCTACTTCGAGGAGCAGATCTTCTCTCCTACCACGACAAGTTCATGGAGATAGGTGAGTCAGAATAGGCTGTGTCGATGCGTACGCGGAATACTAACGGAAGCTAGTCGTGCGTGTACATGTGCGGACAAGGGACGGTGGCCGCATGATTCAGAGCGTACCCGCGATCAATTAAGCCTGTTTGGAGAAGAGAAAGATACGGGATAAATTTAAGAAAAAGGAAATCCGCTTAGCACGCAATACGTATTCTGACTCCCACCTGGTTCGTAGGAGACGCCGCACGACATGTCGTCACTGTTAGCGTTGCGTCTGGTGTAATAATGGCGACACAGAACACGATTGTCACGTTCTCACTGGAAAGGCCGACTTGCATTCTGAATAGTGACTCCTGGTGGACAGCTTGACAGACGAAGCAGGATTTCGAGCGACGTCAAATGTCGCTGGATTGCTTCTCTAAAGGGACGCTAAAATTCAAAATGAAGTTGCTCTCATATGAAAGTCAGCGTTTGAATTGGTGTAATGCAAACACAGTGCGCACAGCGCTAGCGCTACAGGAGAGAGCCACCAAATTGGAGTACCGACGAAATAAGCAACACAGTTAAGATGTTTAATTGAGAAAGGAAGATTTCCATTTATGGAAGGAACCAAAAAGGTCGTCCTACTTACAGAACACCACGATGGTCGCAACAGTTACTTCCCTCTAGTTTTGAAAGCCGTACGGTTCCACAAATTGGGAGGACTCCTTTTGCATACTACTGTCTATACATGAAACACGTTATATAGGATGTTTGGTGTAACGTGTCCCTAAACTATATTTTTAAAAATTTACGAGGATGTCGCTTGCTGCATTCGTCTTGGCGGCACTTTTTTCGCCAGGGAAGACTGATTTTGTCGTATTTCAACTGCGATAAATTGAATTTTTAAAATTGATCTCGCTAATTTACCGAGTTAACCCCACGTTTTTCCAACGGAAATGGAATGCGCACGTTCGATTTACCCCGAAACGTCACTGAAGGCGTCCAGCACCACAGCGGGAACACATGAAAAAAAGAAAGAAAGAAGACATGCAAAATGGCGCCGTTTTGGGACTCCCAAGTCGCTGGGCGCGAGTAGTTCAGCGCTATATGGGCCGTCGTTGCTCCGCCCCCTTCACAGTCCCTCGCCGCACAAGATTTGCTGCGTCACGCCTTCAGTTTCCCCTGACGCTTCCTGTCGTTCCACGCATATCTCTTCTTGCCAAGTCCCAAAACGGTGCTTTTTGCATTTTTTTAATGTGTTCCCGCAGTGGTGCTGGACGCTTTCAGCTATGTTTCGGGGTAAATCGAACGTGCGCTTTCCATTTCCATTGAAAAAACGTGAGGTTGACCCGGCAGATTTGCGAGATCAACTTTAAAAACTAAATTTAATGCTGTTTAAAATTGACTGGTGAAAAAAACAGAAAAAAAACTGGTGTCTTCCTCGTGAAAAAAGTGCCGCAAAGACCAATGCAATAAGCTGCATCCTTGTACAATGTCTAGGTTTTTTTATATACTTCATAGGCACTTTATAGGAAACATCCTATATATTTCTAGTCTCCTTGCCTGAACCTGACCCCATTGATGCCATGTAAAGTATTCGTAGCGGATTTTGAGCCCTGTTTGTCTTCCTGTTCTTGTGGATATTTCGTTCCCTTGGAGTTGAGATGAAAACAGGTGTCTTTCTTTCTTTTTCGGAGACTGCCACGTTTCAGTTGTTCATCTTCTATGTACAGGCCCCGACAAATATTTACGGAACACGCAGCAGGTGTATTTTCTCCTGTGCGCGACAGCCAACCAGCGAGCGGAAACTGGCCCGTTTATTCTTTCAGAGATGTGAGTGAGTTCCCTGGTAGCGACACACCGCGAGAGTTTCGTTATGGCTTGAATGTGCCCAAAGCAGGTGGAGATCTTTGGGGGGGGGGGGGGGGGCACGCGTTCAGACCTGCCCTGAATTCCAGACTTGAACATAGTGTTAATGGGCCCATATCCCAAGCAGCACAATGTACTGAAAGTCGGGTGCAATAGGGGTGGACGGGTAGGTGGAAGGCCTTGAACAGGCTTGTGAAACGAAAGAACATTGATGAAACACATACCGGCCACCCCTATTGCACTCGACTTTCAGTACATTGTGCTGCTTGGGTCAGCATGCACGTGGCACTTGCCCATAGGGACCCCCCTCCCTTTGGGAAAATCCTAGATCCGCCCCTGCTCGAAACATGGTTTGAATTGGTGTCGCTGCCGTCTCACTCCTCTCCCCCTCTGAACGAGTGAACAATCCCACTTCCGCTTGCCGCTAGGGTGTCGCACCGAGGTGGAAATATACCGGTGGCGTTTTCCGTAAACTTTTGCGGGGCCTGTACTTCTACTCTCGCGACAAAGAACGCCGTAAGCGGCACCGAAGGCCAAGCATCGCCGACGCTGGCCAAGGAACCGTCGAGAAATCACCGTGTGCAGGTGGGCTGAGCGGTTTTCTGACAGGCTGACGTCACCACCGCGGAACTCGGTGTCTTTCTGTCGAGAAAACGTTGTACGCGGGTCTCATTTTATAGCGCGGTCATCGCCATGTATCGCAGTCGGCGCTACTCTTTCGGATATTTCTAGGGTTCACTCACCTTTCAACGTCTACTATCCACCCGTAGCCGCCCTTTCAGTTTGTTTTAGTGTTACTTCTATAATGCACGAAGTCACGTGTCTTGGAACCTTAACCTCCGTTTTGGAATTGTCTTTAGGCGGGGACAATGTTCAGCAGCTTTGTGACGCCATGGGGGACAATTTCCAGGAAGTGATTGACCTTGTTGATATGGCCAGAAAGCCATTTCACGTCAAGAGACTGAAGAAAGCACTGGGCCAGTGGACAGGACAGTCAGGTAAATGAAGAACCAAACGGGGAGAAAGGACTCCATCTTCGTGTAACCCGTATTAGCGTCCAGTACCGGTGTATAATGGCACCTTGAATGCCGGGAAGGCTTTCTTCGTTGGTTCACAAATCCAATATTACGAGCCAAGCATTTGACGACCTATTTTCTGCAATCTCCACAATATATCTAATCGATCTAATTGCATGGAAGAACATTTCAAATTGAAGCAGATGATCACATAGGTCATTTGGGGGTACCGGACTTCCGCATGCATGATTGCATAGAAATGTAGAATTGAGAGATAGAGGTGCCGACAACCTACCCACAACTGACTCGATTCTCACACGCGCTGTCGCCACATCAATCACTCTGCAGTCTTATCTCTGAGCATCGTTAAATAAAGATAGTGACAGGAGTTTCACGTTATCTTACAATGAAGATTTCAATAAGGATTTTGCGTGGATGTCTATCGATGGCTTAACAGTCAACATTGCTTTACAGTCACGGTGGCGTCCAGTGCAGCCAACGAATCAGAAGAGGAACTTCACGTATTACTTCGACTAGCGGATCTTCTCTCCTACCACGACGAGTTCATCGAACTAGGTGAGTTAAAAAGTGTGTCTGTGTGTATCGAATACTAGCGGGATTCAGAAAGGTTGTTGCATTTGAAAAAGCGTGTGTATCTGTGGGGCGGGCCGGTGGTGGTGAAAGGCGAAACATGAGAGAAAAGAGAGCGGTAAGATAAAGAGAGTTAAGCCGTCACCTAACGCTGTCCCGAATGCTAGGTCTTCTTCGTGCGCTGAAGAAGCGCTAAAGTTCAGCTCGTAGACCTGTGTGAGCGCGCCATAAAACTTCCACGCTTCGCTAATTGGCAAAGGGCGCGACATGGGGGGTGAATGCAACTAGCCATCACAACGGCAAGCTTTCTATGCAGTTACAATTATTATTACAAATAAATCTCGCTCGACAGATTGCTAATTTCGGCATGCTGAGCTAAGACTGAAGGTCTTAGAATGATGGGATGGTTGTGTTGAAATTCTAAAATCACCAGTATAGAAGGGAACGCGAAAAGAAATGTTTAGTCCTGTCGTTTCGTTCTCTTTGCATTGGCTTTCTTGCCATTCTAAGAAGTAATTTAAGAATACTTATTTTAGAATGGGTTTAGATGCTTGCTGCATCCCCTGGAGAGAAAGGACGAAGAGGAGTGAAAAAGGGGTATTTGTGATTGCAGAGGTTAAGGAGCCCTATAGTATAGGTCATCATACAACTATTTAATGCGAGACAAAGGCAAAAATTCGTATCCCAGGTGTGGTGGGGTCTTCTGCGTTAGGGATGTGTCTAATGTGTCCGAGGACACGTTACAAATATTTAACCTCGGTATTGGATTTGTTCTCAGGCGCAGACAATGTGCAGCAGCTTTGTGACTCAACCGACGAAGAGTTCCAGACACTCGCCGAGCACGTAGGCATGGCCAGAAAGCCCCTTCACGTGAAAAGATTGAAGAACGCACTCAAACAGTGGTCAGGCCATGCAGGTATTTGGAGAAATCTGGGGTTCTGGTAAAACGACTCACTTTTCGTGTACATGCTCCTGGCACTCCATGGTAGTATTCATACACGACGGTCCGTATTGGCCAAGGGGAAATCGGTTGTATACGTGCGGTGTTTTTTTATTCCCAGGTCATAGGTTGAGTATATAAATAGTAGCAAGGTGTTACGTGGCACTGTAAATCAGTCGTATTTTGCCCCCCCCCCCCCCTTTACGTTTCCTTTACTTCAATCTCCGCCTGTTATGCCTCTAATTATTCCAGTCGTTCTCACGAACATTCCGCGATCCACAAAAGATGTTACGGCCCCTTCGGAGCACGTACAGGTTGAGGTTATTAAAGGCATGTGCCTTAACAGGGATTCTGAACTTTCGAGGGGAAATTTGGGAATTGAAATGGGGGAAGGACGCCACGCGGCACTCACTTGCGGTCGTCACTTGTGTAGTGTATCATTTGCAGGTCATCTCCCTTGCCAGCAACGCACCAAGTGTAGGTCATGGCAGTTTCTAGATGCGCGTGTCTTATCGCTGCTAGCAGTAGGGTTGCTCGCGAGGAGCAATGCAGCCTCAAGAAACTCGGGAGAGGCAATAAGATACCTCTGAACTTATGCGCGTATTGCTTTGGAGTTATTATGAGCAGGGGATAGCGCCTTGATGGGTGGTAAAACGGGTTCATACGTAAGCGAAAGGGTGTTGAGAACCGATCACGTAGAGAGGTACCAAAGAAGTTTCAGTCCTATGTCTCAAACCTCCAGCTGCATTAGTCATTGTGTCCTTTTATGACCGAGTGCTTCTCTGGAGCTTCCAAAAAGAAATACAGTGAAGGTAATAAAGTAAGTGAAACGGTGGCCCCAGATGTTTCCTCATCCATTTCTCATATCAGGGGAGGAAAAAATCCTCATTCCCTCCTATGGTTTCATTATCTTGTCAATGAAGAGCGCGATGGCCGTAGGTTGCTACAGGTCTGGTTCCCTTAAGGACGTGGACGTTAGCCGGAGAGATATGCACGATGGCTCATAAACCCTCTTGACTGACATGTCTCCAGCATTTTTCTGAGCCAGCTGCGTTTCGAGATTCGCACAAACGATGTAATACGCGTCTCTTACCCTTTGTTGCGAAACTCGGTATACAGGTCCTCATCGTATCGGAGAACCTTCTCTTAAATACATTCTCTTAAATATGCTAAACAGGGTGCCAAGTGTTACATCCCCTTCTACTTGTGTCCTTCCCCTTTCTGGTCCAGTATAGCTTACGTAGTCGTTATCGACAGTTCCTTTACGTTAGCAAGTCGATTTCATCTTATCTTAAATGAAAATTTAAAATCTCACTGCCCGGACATATGTGCCTGTACCGCCTACATTGAACTTCCTTTGCAGCCGTAATGACGTCCATTCCTTCAAACGAGTCGGAGCGTGAAGTTCACGAACTGCTTCAGCGAGCGGATCTCCTCGCCTACTACGACAAGTTCATCGAGAAAGGTGAGCCAGAATGCGTCTTCGTGTCACCAAATATAGCGACCTCACTGGTACTTCGGTTGTTTTTTTAAAGTGTTTTGTTTTAAGGTCACTATTTTTCGGCATGCTTGCTGAACGATTTTTCTGAAGTCAGCCTCGGTGGATCAGTGTATACTGCGGCCAAGTGCCTCGGATTTGAAATGGCGCGAATAATAATAAAAATAAATAAATGAATAAAAAGGACAATTTCTCTCACTCTTAGAGAGTACCTTAGAGAGTACCTTGCGTGGTCTACAGTGCATTTAGTAAATCGTCTTCATGAGACTTGGAACGTGTTTAACTTAAGTGTTGAACTTGACCCCAGGCATAGACAATGTGCAGCAGCTTTTTGACTCGACGGCAGAAGAGTTGCAGGAGTTCATGGATCTTGTTGGCATGTCCGGATATCCTTTTCAACTGATGAGGTTCCAGAACGAACTGGAACAGTGGACAGGACACCCAGGTGAGCTACACACCACTGCACTGAGGCATAGCACTCGTACCTCCTATACTCCACCTTGGCATTCCTGCACGGAACATAATGACTTTGGCGAACATAATGACGCGGAACATAATGAATTTACACGCTCACCAACTATTTTTTAAATCTCCGCAATGCACCTAGTGTCCTACTGACTAACGACATAGACTGAAAGAACGAACGGGCGTATGGACCGCACGATGGACACGCCTATACCCTAATACGCCGTTCAGTTTTTTTCTCAATTTACACGCTGTGTAGAACGTCGTGTCCACAGTGCAAACTAACAACGTCTATCGAAGTCTCGCAACCCGTTTAGATACGTAGATCAACAATCCACTGCTGTGTTTGCACTTATGTACCACATAATAGCCACCGTATTTCATTTAAATGGGCCCTAAAGATGGTCGTGTTTTGCGTCTCATAGGGTACTGGACGCAGGCGTATTCCGTATTGAATGGTTATTATGTTAATACACGCACAATGCAGCGTAGGAAGTGTCTTCGTTATTGCCGTTTGCATGCGCTGGTGCTATACATTTTCCTGTGAGATGCCGTTCCAATGCATACACAATGTATGTAACACATATAACGCACATACAAGTTCAAATATCATTTTTTTCCAGCGTGCCAACCAATCGATTATTTTTTTCAGTCACAATGACGTCCGTTCCGGCAACAAAACCGAGACTATCGGAGATTCACCACCTCCTTGAACCAGCGGGTCTCCTCTCTTACTGCGAGAAATTCGAGGAAATAGGTGAGTACAAACCATTAGCACAGCTTTCACAGCACACAACACACAGGGCGGTTGTTGGTCTGTGCAGGCTATGGTAAGTGCGTACTGAAAACCCTGTCTTTCCGTTTGAGCCAAAACGCACTCTGTCGCCTCATGCCATGGAACAACCGCATGAGTCAGTCAGAAGGGAAATACGTGAATCGCTATGGGTAATGATGATGAGTCCTTTCACTGAGTACATATTCCCAAATATGAGTCTTGGCGTTTTTCGAGTAACGGATACTCCCAACAACATCAAAAACTTTATTTTAAGATGATGAATGCGGAGTTCCATCGCCACGTCACATACTCTACCTGGTGGAGATGTGGGAAATGAAATAATGAGCCCCTTGAGTATAAGGATCGAAGTCCTATGGTGTCCAGAAAGGTGCAGAGAGCTTGGAGGGCAGAGCGTTGGTGGGCTGCGGATGTGGCCAGTTTTCTGTGGAGAGGGGAGGCTGGGTGAGAGTCCGTGGGTCGATTTAAGGGTCTGTCATGGGGGGGGGGGCGGTCTTAAGGCAATTTCGTGCTTTGCGGCGCACCATCGTCCAGGAGTTAGGGTTTTTACATAGGGAACACGACCGCATGGGGTCGCCCCCCCCCCTTAAATCCGCCCCTGTCGGTGACCCTGTATGAAAATGATTGTGTAGGGTTTGTTGTGTGATCACCAGTTCGAAGTCTTAGCATAAAATAATCTGTAGGTAAGGTTTCGCCACCAGATTACCGTTTAAACGTTATTAAAGTTTGGCGGCCTCACATTCATTTACCGTGCTTTACGACAGCGTCAAGCCCAGACACTTTTTTTTAAATTCCGTGTTAGCGCCGCGAAGCAACTGTGGCTATGAGCGGCGTACAGAGGTGGACAGATGGAGAGAGGACAGCAAGAAGGAGTGGGGACATGGGGGTTAGTGTGCGTCCTGGGCCGACTTCAGGGGGAACTCTGCCGACCTTCGTCTGGAAAGTCTTCGGAAAACGCAGGGAAATCCTCAGACAGCACAGCCGGTGACAGGATTCGAACCCGTGTCACCTCCCAGTCTCGGCGTTGAAAGCGATCATGACTAACGATCATATGACTAGTATACTCAAGGAGGAAAAAAAGAGTAGAACGGAGATCAATAGCGGCTCCTTATAGTTCCTTAGACTGCTATTCCCTCCCCATTTTGGTGCCCTAACCCCGAGGTTTAGTCCCTAGGACTGCAAATTGTTACTGACCTTCGTAAAATGACCTTCAGAATGCAACATTCTACGTAAATGTGTGCTGTTGGTAAGTTTGGTGGCATAAGACTCTATAGCTGAGCCAACTCTGCGATATTCCACCCAGATAGAGTATGAATAGAATTTAGTTAAACTTTAGAATGCTTAATGAACAGTACAGTTTACACAGATGGAAGACCCAGAGGGAAAAGTATCCCGGTTAAAGGGTCTTCCGTGTGACATACAAAGATTAGAGCCATGACGAAACAATACAAAAAATGCCAAGGTAAAAACAATACACGAGCATAATACACGAAATACATAAAAACATAATACATGAAAACAATGCACAAAAATATACATGTAATAGCAAGTCACGCACTAGACACAGCTGCACATCTTTGTGCCCCAAATCAGTAATATTATCGTACGTAATATATAGTTAAATTAACCTTTATACATTTTTGACAGCAAAAAATATTTCGCTAGTTTTTTAAATTCAGAAAAATTTTTGACGCTTTTTATGCTTGGTGGTACGCTGTTCCATTCATTTGCACTGCGAAACAAAAAAGTTAGTTTCCCGTAGTTAGTCTTAACGGTAGGGAAGTTAAAGACACCTTCAGCCCCTGCTCTCGTGTGGTGAACAGCTCTAAGTTCATCGTAGTTCATGGCTACAGAAAGGACGTGTCCTCTCAAAACGCCAAATGTTATGTGTAATATGTGTTGAGATATTATTTGTTTAATAGCTAGTATCTGGTGATCGTGCATGATTGTAGCAACAGAAGACAAGTATGGTAATCGAAAGATAATTCTTATAGCACGATTCTGAACAGTTTCCAGAGCACGTAAATGGGTGTTATAAGTAAGGCCCCAGACACTTGCACAATAAGAAAAATGTGAGTGCACAAAAGCGTGGTAAAGGTTTAAAACAATGGGCGCAGGAAAGTAGTGTCGAGTTCTAGTAAGGGCGCTAATACCATAAGAGGTTTTACGTGTGATACTTCGAATATGGGACTGAAAACGTAAATGGTGGTCTAAAAGCACGCCAAGAAATTTGACCTCTTTGCTAAACTGAATAGGGGCGTCGTGAATGGACAACGTATGGCAAAAATCCAGGCTACGCTGAGGACTGTGAAATATCATGGAAACAGTCTTTGTAGCGTTTAATTTTAGGCCATTTACGTGGCACCATCCAATCAAGTTGTCAATGTCGGATTGAAGATCTGAAACCATTTGCATGACGTGTCGGCCAGTGATGAGCAGAGTAGTGTCGTCAGCAAACAAAAAAAAAAAAACATGTGAATGATGAATGCATAAGGGGAGATCATTTATATAAACGAGGAAGAGAAGTGGGCCCAATGTAGAACCTTGTGGGACACCAGCAGGTAACACGGCAGGGGATGAAGTACTATCTTTAAATTTTACAACCTGTATTCTGTCTTGCAAAAAGCTTTGTATAAGTGATAGCGCTGGACCGCAAATTCCCTAAGCTGTTAATTTGGAAAGGAGTATTGTGTGATGCACGCAATCAAATGCTTTAGAAAAGTCAACAAAAACCGAGAGGGCTATGCCTTTAAATTTTACAACCTGTATTCTGTCTTGCAAAAAGCTTTGTATAAGTGATAGAGCTGGGCCGCAAATTCCCTAAGCTGTTAATTTGGAAAGGAGTATTGTGTGATGCACGCAATCAAATGCTTTAGAAAAGTCAACAAAAACCGAGAGGGCTATGCCTTTAAATTTTACAACCTGTATTCTGTCTTGCAAAAAGCTTTGTATAAGTGATAGAGCTGGGCCGCAAATTCCCTAAGCTGTTAATTTGGAAAGGAGTATTGTGTGATGCACGCAATCAAATGCTTTAGAAAAGTCAACAAAAACCGAGAGGGCTAAGCCTTTAAATTTTACAACCTGTATTCTGTCTTGCAAAAAGCTTTGTATAAGTGATAGAGCTGGGCCGCAAATTCCCTAAGCTGTTAATTTGGAAAGGAGTATTGTGTGATGCACGCAATCAAATGCTTTAGAAAAGTCAACAAAAACCGAGAGGGCTAAGCCTTGAAATTTTACAACCTGTATTCTGTCTTGCAAAAAGCTTTGTATAAGTGATAGAGCTGGGCCGCAAATTCCCTAAGCTGTTAATTTGGAAAGGAGTATTGTGTGATGCACGCAATCAAATGCTTTAGAAAAGTCAACAAAAACCGAGAGGGCTAAGCCTTTAAATTTTACAACCTGTATTCTGTCTTGCAAAAAGCTTTGTATAAGTGATAGAGCTGGACCGCGAATTCCCTAAGCTGTTAATTTGGAAAGGAGTATTGTGTGATGCACGCAATCAAATGCTTTAGAAAATACAACAAAAACCGAGAGGGCTATGCCTTTAAATTTTACAACCTGTATTCTGTCTTGCAAAAAGCTTTGTATAAGTGATAGAGCTGGACCGCAAATTCCCTAAGCTGTTAACTTGGAAAGGAGTATTGTGTGATGCACGCAATCAAATGCTTTAGAAAAGTCAACAAAAACCGAGAGGGCTAAGCCTTTAAATTTTACAACCTGTATTCTGTCTTGCAAAAAGCTTTGTATAAGTGATAGAGCTGGACCGCAAATTCCCTAAGCTGTTAACTTGGAAAGGAGTATTGTGTGATGCACGCAATCAAATGCTTTAGAAAAGTCAACAAAAACCGAGAGGGCTATGCCTTTAAATTTTACAACCTGTATTCTGTCTTGCAAAAAGCTTTGTATAAGTGATAGAGCTGGGCCGCAAATTCCCTAAGCTGTTAATTTGGAAAGGAGTATTGTGTGATGCACGCAATCAAATGCTTTAGAAAAGTCAACAAAAACCGAGAGGGCTATGCCTTTAAATTTTACAACCTGTATTCTGTCTTGCAAAAAGCTTTGTATAAGTGATAGAGCTGGACCGCAAATTCCCTAAGCTGTTAACTTGGAAAGGAGTATTGTGTGATGCACGCAATCAAATGCTTTAGAAAAGTCAACAAAAACCGAGAGGGCTATGCCTTTAAATTTTACAACCTGTATTCTGTCTTGCAAAAAGCTTTGTATAAGTGATAGAGCTGGGCCGCAAATTCCCTAAGCTGTTAATTTGGAAAGGAGTATTGTGTGATGCACGCAATCAAATGCTTTAGAAAAGTCAACAAAAACCGAGAGGGCTATGCCTTTAAATTTTACAACCTGTATTCTGTCTTGCAAAAAGCTTTGTATAAGTGATAGAGCTGGGCCGCAAATTCCCTAAGCTGTTAATTTGGAAAGGAGTATTGTGTGATGCACGCAATCAAATGCTTTAGAAAAGTCAACAAAAACCGAGAGGGCTATGCCTTTAAATTTTACAACCTGTATTCTGTCTTGCAAAAAGCTTTGTATAAGTGATAGAGCTGGACCGCAAATTCCCTAAGCTGTTAACTTGGAAAGGAGTATTGTGTGATGCACGCAATCAAATGCTTTAGAAAAGTCAACAAAAACCGAGAGGGCTATGCCTTTAAATTTTACAACCTGTATTCTGTCTTGCAAAAAGCTTTGTATAAGTGATAGAGCTGGACCGCAAATTCCCTAAGCTGTTAACTTGGAAAGGAGTATTGTGTGATGCACGCAATCAAATGCTTTAGAAAAGTCAACAAAAACCGAGAGGGCTATGCCTTTAAATTTTACAACCTGTATTCTGTCTTGCAAAAAGCTTTGTATAAGTGATAGAGCTGGACCGCAAATTCCCTAAGCTGTTAACTTGGAAAGGAGTATTGTGTGATGCACGCAATCAAATGCTTTAGAAAAGTCAACAAAAACCGAGAGGGCTATGCCTTTAAATTTTACAACCTGTATTCTGTCTTGCAAAAAGCTTTGTATAAGTGATAGAGCTGGGCCGCAAATTCCCTAAGCTGTTAATTTGGAAAGGAGTATTGTGTGATGCACGCAATCAAATGCTTTAGAAAAGTCAACAAAAACCGAGAGGGCTATGCCTTTAAATTTTACAACCTGTATTCTGTCTTGCAAAAAGCTTTGTATAAGTGATAGAGCTGGACCGCAAATTCCCTAAGCTGTTAACTTGGAAAGGAGTATTGTGTGATGCACGCAATCAAATGCTTTAGAAAAGTCAACAAAAACCGAGAGGGCTATGCCTTTAAATTTTACAACCTGTATTCTGTCTTGCAAAAAGCTTTGTATAAGTGATAGAGCTGGGCCGCAAATTCCCTAAGCTGTTAATTTGGAAAGGAGTATTGTGTGATGCACGCAATCAAATGCTTTAGAAAAGTCAACAAAAACCGAGAGGGCTATGCCTTTAAATTTTACAACCTGTATTCTGTCTTGCAAAAAGCTTTGTATAAGTGATAGAGCTGGGCCGCAAATTCCCTAAGCTGTTAATTTGGAAAGGAGTATTGTGTGATGCACGCAATCAAATGCTTTAGAAAAGTCAACAAAAACCGAGAGGGCTATGCCTTTAAATTTTACAACCTGTATTCTGTCTTGCAAAAAGCTTTGTATAAGTGATAGAGCTGGACCGCAAATTCCCTAAGCTGTTAACTTGGAAAGGAGTATTGTGTGATGCACGCAATCAAATGCTTTAGAAAAGTCAACAAAAACCGAGAGGGCTATGCCTTTAAATTTTACAACCTGTATTCTGTCTTGCAAAAAGCTTTGTATAAGTGATAGAGCTGGGCCGCAAATTCCCTAAGCTGTTAATTTGGAAAGGAGTATTGTGTGATGCACGCAATCAAATGCTTTAGAAAAGTCAACAAAAACCGAGAGGGCTATGCCTTTAAATTTTACAACCTGTATTCTGTCTTGCAAAAAGCTTTGTATAAGTGATAGAGCTGGACCGCAAATTCCCTAAGCTGTTAATTTGGAAAGGAGTATTGTGTGATGCACGCAATCAAATGCTTTAGAAAAGTCAACAAAAACCGAGAGGGCTATGCCTTTAAATTTTACAACCTGTATTCTGTCTTGCAAAAAGCTTTGTATAAGTGATAGAGCTGGGCCGCAAATTCCCTAAGCTGTTAATTTGGAAAGGAGTATTGTGTGATGCACGCAATCAAATGCTTTAGAAAAGTCAACAAAAACCGAGAGGGCTATGCCTTTAAATTTTACAACCTGTATTCTGTCTTGCAAAAAGCTTTGTATAAGTGATAGAGCTGGACCGCAAATTCCCTAAGCTGTTAACTTGGAAAGGAGTATTGTGTGATGCACGCAATCAAATGCTTTAGAAAAGTCAACAAAAACCGAGAGGGCTATGCCTTTAAATTTTACAACCTGTATTCTGTCTTGCAAAAAGCTTTGTATAAGTGATAGAGCTGGGCCGCAAATTCCCTAAGCTGTTAATTTGGAAAGGAGTATTGTGTGATGCACGCAATCAAATGCTTTAGAAAAGTCAACAAAAACCGAGAGGGCTATGCCTTTAAATTTTACAACCTGTATTCTGTCTTGCAAAAAGCTTTGTATAAGTGATAGAGCTGGACCGCAAATTCCCTAAGCTGTTAACTTGGAAAGGAGTATTGTGTGATGCACGCAATCAAATGCTTTAGAAAAGTCAACAAAAACCGAGAGGGCTATGCCTTTAAATTTTACAACCTGTATTCTGTCTTGCAAAAAGCTTTGTATAAGTGATAGAGCTGGGCCGCAAATTCCCTAAGCTGTTAATTTGGAAAGGAGTATTGTGTGATGCACGCAATCAAATGCTTTAGAAAAGTCAACAAAAACCGAGAGGGCTATGCCTTTAAATTTTACAACCTGTATTCTGTCTTGCAAAAAGCTTTGTATAAGTGATAGAGCTGGACCGCAAATTCCCTAAGCTGTTAACTTGGAAAGGAGTATTGTGTGATGCACGCAATCAAATGCTTTAGAAAAGTCAACAAAAACCGAGAGGGCTATGCCTTTAAATTTTACAACCTGTATTCTGTCTTGCAAAAAGCTTTGTATAAGTGATAGAGCTGGGCCGCAAATTCCCTAAGCTGTTAATTTGGAAAGGAGTATTGTGTGATGCACGCAATCAAATGCTTTAGAAAAGTCAACAAAAACCGAGAGGGCTATGCCTTTAAATTTTACAACCTGTATTCTGTCTTGCAAAAAGCTTTGTATAAGTGATAGAGCTGGGCCGCAAATTCCCTAAGCTGTTAATTTGGAAAGGAGTATTGTGTGATGCACGCAATCAAATGCTTTAGAAAAGTCAACAAAAACCGAGAGGGCTATGCCTTTAAATTTTACAACCTGTATTCTGTCTTGCAAAAAGCTTTGTATAAGTGATAGAGCTGGACCGCAAATTCCCTAAGCTGTTAATTTGGAAAGGAGTATTGTGTGATGCACGCAATCAAATGCTTTAGAAAAGTCAACAAAAACCGAGAGGGCTATGCCTTTAAATTTTACAACCTGTATTCTGTCTTGCAAAAAGCTTTGTATAAGTGATAGAGCTGGGCCGCAAATTCCCTAAGCTGTTAATTTGGAAAGGAGTATTGTGTGATGCACGCAATCAAATGCTTTAGAAAAGTCAACAAAAACCGAGAGGGCTATGCCTTTAAATTTTACAACCTGTATTCTGTCTTGCAAAAAGCTTTGTATAAGTGATAGAGCTGGGCCGCAAATTCCCTAAGCTGTTAATTTGGAAAGGAGTATTGTGTGATGCACGCAATCAAATGCTTTAGAAAAGTCAACAAAAACCGAGAGGGCTATGCCTTTAAATTTTACAACCTGTATTCTGTCTTGCAAAAAGCTTTGTATAAGTGATAGAGCTGGGCCGCAAATTCCCTAAGCTGTTAATTTGGAAAGGAGTATTGTGTGATGCACGCAATCAAATGCTTTAGAAAAGTCAACAAAAACCGAGAGGGCTATGCCTTTAAATTTTACAACCTGTATTCTGTCTTGCAAAAAGCTTTGTATAAGTGATAGAGCTGGACCGCAAATTCCCTAAGCTGTTAATTTGGAAAGGAGTATTGTGTGATGCACGCAATCAAATGCTTTAGAAAAGTCAACAAAAACCGAGAGGGCTATGCCTTTAAATTTTACAACCTGTATTCTGTCTTGCAAAAAGCTTTGTATAAGTGATAGAGCTGGACCGCAAATTCCCTAAGCTGTTAACTTGGAAAGGAGTATTGTGTGATGCACGCAATCAAATGCTTTAGAAAAGTCAACAAAAACCGAGAGGGCTATGCCTTTAAATTTTACAACCTGTATTCTGTCTTGCAAAAAGCTTTGTATAAGTGATAGAGCTGGGCCGCAAATTCCCTAAGCTGTTAATTTGGAAAGGAGTATTGTGTGATGCACGCAATCAAATGCTTTAGAAAAGTCAACAAAAACCGAGAGGGCTATGCCTTTAAATTTTACAACCTGTATTCTGTCTTGCAAAAAGCTTTGTATAAGTGATAGAGCTGGGCCGCAAATTCCCTAAGCTGTTAATTTGGAAAGGAGTATTGTGTGATGCACGCAATCAAATGCTTTAGAAAAGTCAACAAAAACCGAGAGGGCTATGCCTTTAAATTTTACAACCTGTATTCTGTCTTGCAAAAAGCTTTGTATAAGTGATAGAGCTGGGCCGCAAATTCCCTAAGCTGTTAATTTGGAAAGGAGTATTGTGTGATGCACGCAATCAAATGCTTTAGAAAAGTCAACAAAAACCGAGAGGGCTATGCCTTTAAATTTTACAACCTGTATTCTGTCTTGCAAAAAGCTTTGTATAAGTGATAGAGCTGGACCGCAAATTCCCTAAGCTGTTAATTTGGAAAGGAGTATTGTGTGATGCACGCAATCAAATGCTTTAGAAAAGTCAACAAAAACCGAGAGGGCTATGCCTTTAAATTTTACAACCTGTATTCTGTCTTGCAAAAAGCTTTGTATAAGTGATAGAGCTGGACCGCAAATTCCCTAAGCTGTTAATTTGGAAAGGAGTATTGTGTGATGCACGCAATCAAATGCTTTAGAAAAGTCAACAAAAACCGAGAGGGCTATGCCTTTAAATTTTACAACCTGTATTCTGTCTTGCAAAAAGCTTTGTATAAGTGATAGAGCTGGGCCGGAAATTCCCTAAGCTGTTAACTTGGAAAGGAGTATTGTGTGATGCACGCAATCAAATGCTTTAGAAAAGTCAACAAAAACCGAGAGGGCTATGCCTCCAGTGTCCAACGAATACTTAATTCTATCGCAAAAATTAATCGGGGCAGTTTCAGTCGAGTACTTGTTACGAAATCCGTGTTGATTGCTGCATAGTATATTAAATTTTTCAAGATACTTAACAAGGCGGCTGTAGAGTAACCGTTCGAAGATCTTACTAATCGCCTGCAAGATAGAGATTGGTCGATAGTTATACTTCAGATGTAAATCTGAAGTGTTACCCTTTTTAAATAGGGGAATAATTAAGGCATGTTTCAGAGCCTTAGGAAACGTGCCGTGTTTGAAAGAAATCATCATCAATGAATGATGAATAATCATCATCATTAAAGATTGATAATATGTGCGAGGACAGGGGAGATAACGTCACGGACAAGTTTCAGATTTGCCACAGTTATGCGATCGTAACCTGCGGAAACGTTACGGAGTGATGATATCGCACACGACACTTCCAACGGGCACGTAGGTTGTAGGAAGAAAGACTGAGATACACGCGGGTACAACGGGAACAAAATGTGACTGAGGTGATTGTGATATCTCTGTTAAATTCCTAACTGTAGAAATGAAGTGATTACCGAAAGCAGATGGCGATGTCATGTGAATCATGATAAGTTACACCATTGGAAGTAATCTTATCAGGAAATGACTGGCGGCTCTGTCTATTAAGGAAGGAATTGACGATTTTCCACTTATCTTTGACATTTGTGCAAAATGCAATTCTTGAATGAAAATACTGTCTCTTAGCACTGTGTAGTAATCTGGATAAATGTTTGGAATACAGCATATATCTCGCTCGCAAGTTAACATTAAATGGGTTACTCTTAAGTTTCCTACTGAGATTATGCTTCTTCCGCATTGATATAAGAATGCCACGGGTAATCCACGGATTTCGGCCATGCAAGTACTTATTCCTAGATAACGTCGTGGTTGTGTTACGATCAATAGCATGAATAAGACAAGCAGAAAAAGTGTTGTATGCATCGTCAACGTGCTCACACTTATAAATGGTGGTCCAATCGACACCGGCCACGTCACAAACAAAGCGCTCCGAAATAAAGCGCACGAAGGAACCCCTATCATTGCCACAGAGTCTGGACTGGAAAGTGGCAGATACGGCATAATGGTCTGTGATGTCAATTTCAATAACCTCAGCATGTGACAGTAAACAGTATTTGACCCATATGTGGTCTATTAGAGTAGATGTACTGCATGTTACTCTGGTAGGGGACGTAAGCGGACATGTAAAACCGTAACTAGTAAGGCAACTAGAAAAGGCTACAGTAGTAGGTGAAATAGTATCTAATAAGTTTATTTATTTATTAGTTTCACGTGCCCGCCAACAGCGTGAGCCTACATAGAGGGGCACGGAAAGAAGATTAACTTACAAAACGATAAAAAGTTACAAAGAGGATAAAAATAAAGTAAAATTAGCAAAAATGTCCACACTAGTGTTCCCAATGTCATTAAAGCAACACTGCATGCGCGCCAAAGGAGAAGACGGGTGACAAAAACGTGGATAAAAAGTACGATGAACTCTACAATGTCTAGATGGCGCATGAAAATCGACACTGGCTAACAATAAAGGAGTATATATAGTATTTTATGTATAGTAGTATAGTATTTTATATATAGTAGTTTATATTAGTATCACCAGTAAGTACAACACACTTATTTTCCAAACTCAACTTGTGTAACAACATATCTAAAGAACCAGTGAATTGTGTGACATTTACAGATGGGGAACGATATAACACGCCGACGACAACATACCTATGCGCACCGGACAAACAGCTCTTATCAACTTCAACCCATACGCTTTCACAACATGGAATATCTAAGACAATATCATTGCGGACAATATACCATATTTGTGAAGCAATAAAGAGGCCTACTCCACCACCGACATTAGTGAGAGATTGATCACGGCAAACATGCTCAGAAACGTAGTTTTTGTACTGCTGATTGCGACAAGAGAGTAAGGCAATGGCACAAAAAATCGTCTATTTCATGAAAGTGTCGTCTTAAACTTCTCGCATTAAAGTGAATTAAAGAAAATTCCATCAATGCAAGGGGAACAAAACAGAACACAGCCTTAGTCACCAGTTCACAGCAAAGGGCCTATTTTCGCAATATCTGCTTCGTGTCTGATTCGAAGGACCGAACTCTCCGTCGAAAATCCTGCTTTAATCTGGCCCTGGTCGGTCCAAACGAATTTCCAGTTACTAGATTTTGCAACGGTTCGCGTTTTTGCAAGCCGTTTTTTGTTGATAGGCGTAAGATGGTCAATAAAGTAAATGGACCTAGTGTCGTTTCTAAAACCCAAGTCCACAGCGCAAAGGCGTGCTCTCTTAGCCTTCGTCTGAAACGCATTCTCTTTACTCCTTGAAACAAAGCGGAAAATAATATTTTTCCCAGGTTTGTCATAAGTTGGTACACGATGCACAACATCAATATCAGTTTCATCGACGTGCATATCGATTTTAACACCAATGGCCTGTATAATCTTCACGCAGTCTTCTCCCTGGTTTTCAGGTACTCCCTTGATCTCAATGTTGTTTAATCTAGAATACTGTTCGAGATCACTCACTCTTTTTGCTAGCTCCTCGTTAACTTTTCACAGTTTAGTATTTTCCACAAGAACAGCTTCCAACTTTTTTTTGCGTTTCACAAATTTTTTCATTGATGGAGGACATGCTTTTGTTCACTTCTTCAATTTGTGCAGACATAGCAGAGCTGCATGATCTGAACTCCTGTGATATGTCATGTATAGCACTCATTATTTGACTCTTCGTGTCTTTCATTTGCTTTTCCAATTCGACATTAGTCGGCATGGTTATTGTACGTGGTTACACAACCTCACACTGTCACAAGAACCAAGAGCCAGGATAAAATGACAAGGGTTATAGAAAGCGCTACAAACCTGTTAAGATAGTGAAAATTAGACTTGTGCAGTTGGTAGCGAGCCTGGCTCAGGTGAACAGTGTGAGTGAACTGTTAGCGCATCTTTCTTCTCAAATTGTACCCTATATATGCCGCAAGATTTTATATCACTAGATTTTTTTTTCTGTAACACGTACGAAAGTGGGTATAACAACCTTCTGCAACGCATTCGTATTAACTGTGTTCATAAAGCCTCAGACGATTTTAACCCCAGTGTTGAAATTTCCCTTAGGCATGGACAATGTGCAGCAGCTTCGCGACTTGACTGACGAAAAGTTCCACGAGGTCATCAACCGGGTAGACATGGCCATGAAGCCGTTTCATGTAAAGAAACTCAAGAAGGTACTCAAAGAATGGACGGGGCCCGCAGGTAACCGAAAGGCCATCAAATCTGGGGGAAGGGATCTATTTTCTTGCACATGATGTTACACAAGCTTCTACACTCCGTCTTCTTATTCTCTGTAGAGTCGCTTCAGTGCTTGACGTCATGGGGGTGCGGCGGCGCTGCTATCGTGCTTGGTGGGCGAAAACCGCGCGATAATTGAGTCATTGTGTGTTTTCGGTCATTATTAAGGGCATGCCGCAAAGTGGTGTAGCCATTGCATGTCCTTCGCGGTACAGAATGGAGAAATACGTCGCATACACCGTGCGGTTTCCTACTCCATTTCCTCTACCAGCGACGTCTACTCCATACGCGTGAGCGGACGCACCCTCTCGTTTACAGACTGAAGTGGGTGTATGCGTTACATAATGCCAAATATATTTTCCTCCAGAGCTTGTTAGTTGATTGGCAGATCCCCTGCTAGGCTTGCAACTAGCATCTCTCGTGCGTTGTTTTCTTTCTTCGTTTCATTTCTAATCTCCCTAATTGCTGTGAAGGAGGCTATCCCTGATCACAGCCAACGGTCGCATATTCGCTGATGGGCAGCCCATTGGGCCAGCGTGCATAAATTTCTACTAAGGCAGGTGATGAGAAAGAAGCTACGTGGCGGCACTGTATACCAGACTCACCGTGAGGCCATTACATCGGTCTTTGTGTTTTCTAAAAAGGAGCTGTAAAGTAAATGGCACGCATGTAGAACCTTTGTGGTTTCCTCAAAGCTCGTAACTTGGGCGCTTCAGATGCCTAACGTCTCAGCTGTAAATCCTCCTGCTTTTTCAGCAGTTGAATTTCAAAAATTGCTTGCTAAGCAAAGGATGCCGAATCCGCGGGCTACTCAGACGCGACACCCCTTAGGCGGCTAGAACGCCGTCTACTGAAAAGGCAAGCAAACACCCAAGCCAGTTCGTGGCCGTACTCGCGAGTGCAGTGCACGCCTCGTCATCGAAGGTTCACGATTTGTGTTTCTCAGGAGACAAGCACCCAAGCCTGATATCCGTATGAACTATGAAGTGCCTGGATGCGAGTTTTCGGAGGCAGCAGCGATACAGAGACGCGCAGAGAGAGAAAGACCAACAGAGGGCGCGGACCGAGCACATACTCGAAAACTTCTGTTGCTACACTCGTATTCTGTTCTAGCATTGCTCTGAATTCATTAATCATTGGTACTGATCTTTTATCACGATATTATTGTTGCTTCACAATGCCCTTCAACCTTTGATCGTCCATATCGGCTTCCTCGTGCAGTTCCAATTCTCCTGTTTTTTCTATGTTACATACATGGCATTCCCTATCGGCGAGATGTTCATTTGCATTCTTTCTCTTTATTCTGTTTCTGTGTCTTCCTTGGATTCAGTGTATGAAATGCTTCATTGTTTGTTTGAATCTAGTCTTGTGTACATGCATTTGTCTACTTTTTGTGTGCCTCAGTCTACTTGCAAGGATACGATATACGGTCGACGGGTATAAGGAAGACGCACACTACCAACCCACTGTCTCCTGTTATGTGTCAGATGAAACAGACCTGTTCCCACGAAATCAGGGTGTCGAACCGCAAAAAATACGGGTTCGGTTCGGGTTCGCGTTGTTTTGATTTCGTTCCGGTTCAGTTCCGGTTCGGCCACGCCAAAAACCGAACCGGTTCGCAAACCGGTTCGCAGCCCCGAACCGGTTCGCGAACCGGTTCAACGCTTCCGTTTTATATGTTCCATAAAACTGCTTTTATCAGGAAATGCGTGGCTAATAGCTTACTGCTGTTGTCTGCATTGACGTCTTTAGCGGTGAGGTAGCTCTTTAGCGAGAGAAATAAGAAATGGATGAACACTTATTGCAAATAGAGTCCACGCTGATGAAACGGTGTTGTCCCGCTACTTTCTGTTCCCAAAATCTCTTTTTCACACGCACAGTGCCAGCAAGATAAACTTAAAGGAAGCCTAATAAGATGGACAGCGTAAGATAGACGACAGTACTTGCCGGCACACTGCCTTCGCAGCGTGAATCGATCTGAAACCGTACTGAAGCATGACGAAAATAAGCCTGCCAGCCTTACTCTGTCCGAGCTCACAGCAGTGTACTAGTTAATTCACCTCACAAAGGTGGTGGTGGTGGTGGTGGTGATAGGGCTTGCCGTTGACAAAGGCAATGTATCACGACACAACTGCACTACCAATAAGCAGAACCACATTTACTTTTGAAACCACGACCAATCAAACAGGCACCGTTCTGCGTACGCTCCTTCTCCACTTCTCATGTTTCTGACTTGTTTAATTTTTACTGCTCACGTGTAAAAAGAAATCTTGGGCGCTTATTTGATCACATATTCGTCGAGTAGAGCTACATAACTGGCCAACTCCATTCCTGTTGCATTCGTCCGCGTGGCACCTTGTCTCTGAAGAGTAGACGCCGCATCACCGCGTGGGGCGCCAGCCTGGGCGCTCACAAGGACAACTGAGCTTCAACATGTTAAAAAGATGCTGAAAGTATACTTACTATACGTCGTCGTCTGACTGCTAGGTGAAAATTTCTGAAATCCATGATATAGGCGCGTGATGATGATACCGATGTGTCTTCGTTCGGGGATAGGGAGGAACTCTTGTGCTGACTTCTATGTCCGAACCGTTTTGTTGCGAATCGGTTACCGCTATTATTTTTTATGGTTCTGCTCCGGTTCGGGTTCAGCAGTGTTCTGAAAATTTCTGTTCGGGTTCAGTTCCGGCAAAAATAACGGTTCAGGTACGGTTTTCGGTTCGGGTTCGGTTCGACACCCTGCACGAAATGACCGTCGTAGTCTCCAGAGTCAATTAAGGAAATAAGCAGAGGTATCGATAAACAATGAAATCTCAAAGGCACTAGACAACAACCTAAAATACAGCAGCGACGACATATCATTGCTGCTTTTATTATACCACTTGATCCCAGAGTAAAAAAACAAGAGTCCCTGTAGCCTCAGTTGCTTCGCGGCGCAAACGCGGAAAAACAAGAGTCGGGGTCCAAACAAATTACCGCACTTGAACTGTTTCTTGTATTTCAGTTAGTGTTGCTTATGTTCCTAAATACCTCGTTAAAATTACAGGAATTTATCTCTTCATCTCCAAAGATATGGCTTCGACATCTGAATTTGATCTCAACACGGAAAGGTCGTCACAGTGGGAAGGCATCAGGAAGGAAATGCACGAAGCCATTGCGGAGGAAGACGAGGCTCGTGTTCTAAAGTTCCTGGATGCCGTGCCTGCATTGAAACTGTGGTTGGACCCTGTTAAAGAAAAATCAGCTCGCTACAGAGCTGTTAAAAAGAAAGCCATCCATATACATGGCCTCTTAGTCTCGCGTGGATGTGGACTCAAGAACGACAAAGAAGCATCGTATTATCGATATCTGACAGGCGTTCATCGAGCTGAAATTCGACGGCAACGATACTACACCAAAGAATGCAAAGAATCCTACATCTATTACTTGAAAAGCACATCAGGGAGCGTCGGATGTGATGACTTCGAGGAGCGATTGGAGAAGATGTTCAGGGAACTTTCAACCGACCAATTAAACGAGAAAATATTGAAAGTTGTTGCCACAGCACCGCATCTGGATATACTATTCGACTACAACAGTGAAAACGTTCAGGGGATCACGGGGTGCAGCGGCAGCGGCGTCCGCGGACTTGCTCATTACGAAAACCAAAGAATTTATATCGGAGGCGGAGCAACGGAAGCTGAAGTCCGGGGCACGTTTATTCACGAATCTTGTCATTTGGCACTTCATCTGGTGTATAAAAATGACGGCAAGCCATATTTCCGCGAAGATACCGAAATGAAACGGAGATACAGAGCCATTCTGGATGACATAAAACGAAGAGAAAATGATGTGGATCTCTTGATCCGTCAAGCTTTTATCGAAAATGAAGAACAAGAAGCGATTGTACGTATCCCACACAAACTAACTCAATATGGCAACGATCGTGGAAATAGGGTTCTCGAAAAGGAGGTACCGGAACTACGAAAGTTTTTCGAGGATACTGTCATACCGGACATGCAGAAATACATTCAAAATGGAATCCCATCGATAGATGCGAGAATGATAGAAAGGGAAAACGCGAGACTCAACAAAGCTTTCAACATTGACAAACTCAATGTCAATTTCGAGAACGAACTGAAGAACAGTGTCTGGGAAAACGGGTTGCTTCACGTAGTTACGGGCCCAGAACTGAGGCTTCTCGAAATAATGGTTCACAACGCTGTGCGATCTACGGGACTTCCGTACATGTTTTTCGATGCAAAACAGCTGGACTCCGCACTGGAGGATGTGTTACTAGACTACAAATATGCTTTTGCGCTTGTAACGGTCCAACAAAACAGAAAAGTCACAAAGATGATTAAGCTTTTCAGTGAAGTATCCTGTGTCACGGGATCAAAAGTCATCTTGCTCGTGGAAGACAGTGGCAAAGACTACATGATGAAACAAGTGCAAGAAGATGCATTCTTTGGCGAGAGGCACAAAGTTCACAGGATCGACGAAGCAAGCTTTGAGCACGTCACATTAAGCTGCAAAAAACGAGTTTTCGAAAATTCCCACCTAAAACTTCAGGGCCAAGATGTTTCTACGTTTTCGGACGCAACGACTATAGATACCTTCTTACGTCGCGTTGACACTGCCGTTTTCCTAAAGCTATGTGAGTCGGGGAACATTGACCTGGGACCTCCTCTTCATGAACTAGAAGAACGTGTTCAGAACTATTATGTGGAAAGGGAGTGTAGAAAAGCCGTGGAAATTAACTTGAAAGAATGCAATCTAAAAGACGACAGTGAGGCATTCGCATTTCTGGGCTGTCCACACAATCAGGTCGCAACACTTCTACCTCACGGTTGTATGGCAAAGGCCAAGGAGGAATTAACGAAGTTCGAGAAATTCGTACTCCTCCAAGAGCCACGTGACTACGAAGCTCTCCTGGAAGATGGTCATTTCCGAAACAAAGTAGTGCACCTGCTAAAGTTCAACGAATCACGTAATAGACTCTTGTGGACGAAATCGAATGGTCGTCTCAGTCACCTTCCAATGACGGGAAGTGAGAGTTACACCGAGGACGCCTTGTTAAACGTAAACGAGAAGGTTGTCATAGTCTCTGGCGCACCTGGTATGGGAAAGAGTGTGTTGGCATCTCGGTTGTGTACACAGTTAAAAACTCAAGACAAGAAGCGGTGGGTGCTCTACGTCGACCTTCTTCAGAGAATGGCATCGGTTAAAACTGCGTCGCCTAGTCTAGCGGATCTGTGCCAAGTACAAAGAGGTGGTCTGGAGTTCGTTTTGTTCGAAGAAAGCTTGAAGAATGGTAGCCCTTTCGAGGTCGTTGTCACGTTGGATGGCTTCGATGAAGTCAATGAGAAATGTCGCAAGTATGTGTTGGAACTTATATCGTTTCTAGCTAACAGAAAAGTTTACAAGCTGTACCTTTTTACTCGCACTGTGTTTAAACCTTATGTACAAGATGCCTTGCACACAGTGTCATATGATCTCGTTCCTTTTTCTGATGAAAACCAGAATGAATTCCTCACAAGATATAGGGCCCAAAGAGAAACTCCAGCGACCAGCAATGAGGCATTTGTGCAAAAAATCCAGCAACTGTACGCGACATTGAAGGAGAAAAACAAGACAATCCTAGAAACCCCTCTCCTACTTCGTATGATGGCTGAGATGGAGAGCGGGGAAATTACCAAGTCGGACGATTACTCTTCATTGCTCAAAATTGTTGACATTTCCGGTGGGAGCAGTATATACACTGTACACATCTACAAGACGTTTGTCGAGTACGAACACCTTGTGCACCGAAAAGAGAAGGTGAAGGAAGACATCTACCGAAGTGCTGTGCGAGGGGACAACCATGACGCGAAGTCTCCATTCTACGTAAACCATGGTCTCCTGGCTATGAAGTGTATATTTCCTCAGGATACCTTGGAAATATTATTGAATGAAGACGAATTAGACCAGTTAGATCCCGAAGGAAGTTTCATCACCGGTGTTGATTCTTTCAAAGAAGGTTTTGTGAATAGAATTAACGAAGGAGGAATTCCCGAGTTCGTTCATAAGACTTTCGCCGAATTTTTCGCAGCTCACTACCTGTTGGAAACGGCAAAAGGAAGAAAAAGATTGAGCTTTAGGAAATATGTCGTCGGATTGTATGGTGAAGCAGACTACGGGGCTGTAATGATGTTGTTCGATGGACTGGCGTCGGCGTCCTACCCACTTCACTCTGCTGTGATGAACAATGATGATTCATATTTTGAGCAACGCGTTATCGGAATAGAGGATATGTTGAATGTCGATGAGCTCAAAAGGACGCCATTGCACGTAGCAGCCCTGCATTCTGATAAAGCAACATTGAAGAGGCTTCCAATGGATGATGAACTAATCAGGGATGATTTGTTTCGAATGTCGCCGTTTGGGTACGCGGAGCTTAGTTGTCCATGGGAGGAAAAATACAATGGAACGTGGCGGGCACTTCCTCTGACTCAGACTTCAGCTGCGAGAGACAGACTCGATTTATTGTGTGCTCGATGCAGTGAGGAAGCAGTGAAACGCTCTACCGAAAATTTGCGCTCATGTGGAACCTTCGAGGAAAAGACACGTTTTCTCGAGCGAGCAATATTCACGGCTGTGATACACGACCTACGAAGCGTTTTAGACGTGTACCTGACATATGTGTCCCCGAGAGAGAGTATACGAGAACTTGACAGAGACAGCGTGGAGCATTTAGAATCACGCAAGAAACGAAGCTTGAGATGTTCTGCAGAGTCTTCGGTAATTAAAAACCTTGATGATTTTGTAGACCGGCTCAATAGAACTGTCCCTTTTTACGCAAACTCCGAGGCTGTTTGTAAAATGCTCCTTCCTTACTGCGATATGGAAATTCGTGATATCTTGGGAAACACAATGTTGCACATTAGTGCGAATGAAGGAAATCTGGAGACAACAAAGTTTCATCTCGCGCATTCATCTGTCAACGCCACAAATGCATACCTTCAAACTCCTTTGCAGTTGAGTGGAGACCCAGAGGTTGTGAAGTTACTTCTTACTGGTTCACCGTCAGCCAATGCTCTCGATGATCGACAAGAAATTCCAATGGATCGACGGATCATGTGGAGTTATTTGGAGGCCGCTATATCGTTACTCCTTCGCATTCAGTGGAACACAGTGCTTCATGTGACTTCCGAGTTTGGTCCCCTTAACGCTGTGGTGGTTTTTCTACCCCACATAAGAGCACATGTGCTTAACTGCGACGGAAAAACGCACTTGGACGTTGCTTTGGAAGGTTTCAGTAACATAAGTTCAAGGTTGGATGTCGTGAGGTGTCTCATCCCACACTCGCTCGTCAACTCACCCGAAACGATTGGCTCCTCGCCATTGTATGTTTGGGCAGAGGGAGGTCAAAGGAAAGTGTTGCAAACTCTATGGCCTTACTTGCGACACAGTGACCCTAAGCATGCACAGAGGATCAGCACAGACTCCGTCTGTGTGCGGGTGAATAAGGATTTCCAAGAAGAAGTTTGGTGTCTGAAACTCCTCCTCCTCCAATTAGATGTCGTCGCTGGTGATCCTTATAGCCGTAGACTGCTACATGATACGGTCGTACAGAAGCTATGTTGCATAGCAGAAGCAAATTACATGAAGCTGGTACTGCCGCATTCAAATCTGTGGGGGCCGGGTACATGGTTAGCAGAAAATGATGACCTTGTTGCCTTATTCCAGAGATGGTCGGACATGAATAATCCCGATGATCCGCGCTTTGACGATGCCAATACGCAAATTCTTGAAGACGTTGGCAATGCCAAGTTCCTAACTGGTGCACGGGAAGGTAATGTGGAAGCTGTGGAACTTCACCTCTCACATTCATCCGTATGCTTTACAGATGAGTTAGATAATACTGCATTGCACTTGAGCGCGTCGAACGGACACACAAATGTGGTGAAGCTTCTGATTCCTTTTTATACACCAGTGGACGTGATCAATGTGCATCGAGAAACGCCCATGCATGTCTGCGCCTCGAATGGACACTTGGACGTTGTAAAGTTATTATTACCCCGCTCTCGAATGAATTCCTTTGACATAGATGGAGGTACACCTCTCCATGTGGCCTGCGACGAAGGTGTCCTTGATATCGTGAACTTCCTTCTACCTCACTCATTCGCCAGTATGCGCGACTGCAATGGCAAAACATGCTGCTTTCGTTCTGCAGAAAAACAGAAGCTGAAAGTTCTGAGATGCCTCATTCCGCACTCTCTCGTTAACTGTCCTAATAGTGAAGGCGATTCACCGACGAAGCTATGTGCAAAATACCATAAGAAAGAAGAGCTGATGACATTATTGCCTTATTCTTGGGATTATGAAGTTACTACTTTATTGACGAGCAGCATGTTTCTCGTGTATGAGTGCGGGATGGATCTGGAAAGGATGTTTTTGCTGAAGCTTGTGGTTCTTCACTCTGACGTCTGTGCAGTAGATGTGTGTTATCGTGAAATACTCGACATCATTCGGGAGTCTTATGCAAAGAGTAAGCCAAACCTGCTCCTAGGTGTAACCGAGGCTGAGAGAATAGACAGAAGAACGCAAGTCTTGACCGATATCTCTGTCTTGTTTCCGCATACAAATATTTCCGCTAAGGACGATGAAGGCAAGGAACTATTACAGAAAGTCCTCCAAAATAATCAGGATCACGAATTGGTTCGCTGTCTTCAGAAATGGACCCGCTTGAATGATGTTTATTCATATGATGATCACGATTGTTGACAACGGTTGTGGTTAAGCACCAAGTGGCACCGAGCTGTCAATGGACACGAGCTCTCAAGATGACATGAGAGTTTTAAGAGAGGTATCAACGTTAGTACTGGCTCCGTACATTCCTCCGAAAATGCAAACGGCTGTACTATAGCAGTGGGACTGGTGGCTTTTAGAAGTTGGTAAGTGTGTCTAAAACTGAAACAATGCATAGAAGTGAGAGAGAAGGCCATATACCGAGTCTAAAAATTTAAGATTTAAAAATTATGTGGGTCTAGAACCCTCATTATATGCATCTCATTAACACCAGCTGAACCACAGAAAAACAGGACCACGCTAAGCCTAACGGCGTCGGATGAGTTATCTTGTGAAAAGTATGAGGCATGGGTTAGGTCAGGTAAGCGCATTTTAGGTTGGTTAGGTCTGGTAAGGTTACGCAGATTGGGAGAGGGTCTGTGGGAAGCCCCCACCCCCAGATTGGGAGAGGGTCTGGGGGTGGGGCAAAAGTCTGAAGTGAAAGAGAAAATCACTTTCATAATTGTCACAAATAACATGTTTTTCTTCTTAGCGTTGCGGAGTAGGTCTAGAAGGTGTTCCCGAAATGTGCCAATGCATTTTTTTAGAGTTCCTAATGTGTCTGGATATATGGTTACCTACTACTTACTTAGGGTAATAGTATGCAGTTGCATGTGACTATATTGATATAGCCATATCTCACCTAGAGTGGAGATAATTGTAATAGAGATTGAATGCCAATGTTGTGGAATCAATATGTTGTTCTGTACTCTTCTATGTGTTCACCTGCAAGCACGAGCGGACTCAAATGAAAGCAAATGTTTTTGACATGTTGGAGCCTGTTTATTTCAAGTTATCTGAGAAGTATCGCTGTATTTGCTGCTGAATTATATGTAAAATAACTGTTGTAATAACAATTGAGAAGCGATATAAATTTATTACATTGGTATAAATGTAAGACGTTCCAGATTACTCTGTCAGTCATGATTACAGACCCCAGTGTAGATGCAGATTGCGGATCAAATCTCTTCGATATCATCGACGTCTCTGCAGGAACCACGACCGTCTGAAATTGGTAGTCACACATTGGATGTGTGTGTGTGATTGAATGACTGCATGCAGTTGCTCATGAAGTAATGTGTCCACTTGGTGTTTTACGACGAGATGCAGAAGCGTAGAAAATCCAGCGAACAGGTAAGGAAATGTGAATTTAAGTGTCCCAGAAGGAGACTGTTTTTCGTCTGGGCTGTTCTTGTTCATCGTGAGGATATGCATAATTATTCGCCCCACTGACTTCCATACTAACCTGGACTGCCCAAGCTGCGGAAATCTCATCTGACTGGATGACTATGACAGGCGACGTCACAACCGGTGAATGTTTCATCTGCTCGGCTTTCTCGGTATCTCTGGGTGTTGTAGCTCGAGGGTTTATTTCTACTGCGGATTGCGCGAGTACCATCTGGAAATAACTTTTAATGCCAAGAGATGGGGCATTGTCAAACCAGGATGTAACATTCAGATTCTTTGCTTTAATTTTGATGGGACGGCAAGTTGCTCGTTCGAGTTTTTCGGTTTAATTACTTTGCAGAATGCCACGGTACGCCCACGTTCGGAGCATGCACTTTTTTCACGGTGCCGGATTTCAGTCTCAAGCGCTTTCGTTGTAACCTAAACTGTGGAAAGTAAGCTAGAAGCGTACGCATCAGTTAACAGCATCGGAGGATCCATAGCGAGGACATTAGCCATGACCTTTCCCTGGATCGAATGTCCCTGTAACGATGTCAGTTTGCCAGATTTAATTTACCGATTTTATCGTTCCCAGGTAAATTGAAGGTGTCCACTAGAATGCACAGCTACCGAACTGTTTTACTGACCGTATCATCGTTACGTGTGGTGTGTCTTGTTGTTGTGTCCTGTTTTTCTGCTCTTTCCTTCCTATCTGTCTGTGCCAACTTGTCGTCCCTCTTAGCAGGCAGACCGCCCTCTCTTTCTTTTTTTGGCACTCTTTGCCCTTTGTCGCCCTTGTGCCATTAAACCCACAATACCTCCCATACTCTTTCTTCTTTCTTTCTTTCGTTAAACTATACCCCCCCCCCCTCAGAAAATCCCATGGACCCGTCCCGTGGGTTCAGTCACTGTATTATTCTTATACCACATCGGGTATCCCATCCCTGTTCTCGTCAACATGAGGTTTAGTTCGATATCTGTTTGTTTCCTTTATCTCGTGTGTTGCTTAGTCCCACTCGAAGTGTACATGGTCCACAAAGTGATAGCAATGTGGTGAAGTCATAAACATCAATCCCCAATATACGTTACTGCGAAATCCCGCGCTGGAAGATTTGCTGTTAATAACGAGCAAAGCGAATGTGTGTACAGCGCGGTTGCGAAAGCCCTTGTTCTAAGCCTCATTGCGTAGCTTACGTCGCCGTCATTGTAGCGTGCAAACACAACTGTAAGACGTTGTTTATGCATTCTGTTCAGTTGGCACCGCTTTATTAAGCGACTAAAATAAAAGTATCCTAGCCAGTTGTAAAGCTCCCTGTTGCACTGGGGCACGCTATCATCCTGTCAGCGTATAACACGAAAGTACATGTCTGGGCTACCTATAGGCTGGAGTACCTTGACATTTGTGATTACATGACTGAAGCGTGGTTATTTTGTAACCAAACATATTCTTTTTTTTTTGCAAGAATTATACAATCCTAAAATTCGCGGTCACCCCCCCCCCCCCCCCCCCGCCGGCGCACTCCGTCACTATACTCAGCCGCTATGCGGGAAGCGGTCTTACAGGATGTGAATTCAGTAGGAGACAGCGTTTATGCCAATTAACAGCAAAACAGAATAAAAATTTTAAGATGTTATCGTCTAATAGAGAAGAACACCATGTAAAGAACCCCTGGAGACACGAAAGACGCTTGCACAATATAAACCTAGTGCACCCTGGCCAAATGAATTTTAATGCATTGCGCCTATGGGGATTCCGTCGATTTTTGCACATCGCCCATGTTTAGACTACGATTTTTCGACAACGGCAGTCAAATTCCGGAAATGTCATCGCCTATTTTCGTTCAGTATGTTCTCCAGGCCACATACCAACCACGGCACGATGTGTCAGTGTTAATCCTGATGCACCCAGGGCCTTCAAAGTCTAAAGGAGTTCGAAAGGCGAACGGTAATTTTTTCCTGAACTCGAAGGGGCTGACAGAACAGACAACTTTATTTTGAGTGAGCAATATACAAATTATACCGTTTTGTATTTTATATCGTTTTTATATTAAACTACAGTCGGACCTCGTTTTATGAACCCTCGATATACGAATTCCCTCAACTTACGAACGGCTCCACAGGGAACCAAACTTTTTCCGTGTATTTTGACCTCGTTTTACGAACCCTCGATATCCGAACTATGAACGGATTATTAGATAACGGACCCAAAGTAGCCAAGCCATTCTGACCTCGATATACCAACGAGCGTTATGAACGTACAGAGGACAGGCCAATGGACCGGAGGATAATGAAAGTTCCTCAATACATGCTGCCAAGGTCAAACATACAATGTCCCAACGCCACTACGTTCCACAAACATGATTCACCATTTCCTGAAAGAATAATTCGGACGTTTACAGCCGAACGGTTGTGAGTTTGGATCAGGTCTCCGAGATGGAAACATCTTGCCATTCCAAAAGAAGGCGTTCAGTCCTGACAGCCGGGGACAAGGGTGATATTTGCCGTTGGAAGCAGTCTCATCCGCGCGCGATACGGTACTTTGAGGACCGGGTGGATGAGTCAAGTGTCAGACTTCTGTCATCTCTTCTAAACAGGATAGACCCTGCAGAAAGTATGGTGCAAAGCACAATTACGCAGTATTTTCAAAAATAAAACTTATTCAAATCAATTTCCCATGGTTTTGTGAGGTATTTGTGCACTGCACACCTCGGACCTCGATTTACGAATACCTCGATTTACGGACGATTTCCTGAGAAACGAAGGGTATTCATAAAGCGAGGTTTGACTGTATACAGCTTGATAAAACTGTCCATTTCGAGTGCCGTTTTGGAAGTGATGTTGTCAAACGAGACCTTTCAGGGTGCAGCAGGAGGACAAGATACGGGGTTCACACCCCGTGATCTTACTTTCACATATACATACTATAAAATTAGCGTAGGACATCTTTAATATTATTTTTATATCAAGTGATATTAAGCCCCGAAGTTGACGAAATTGGCCACTCGGCCATTTCGAGTGCCGTTTTGGAAACAATTTTGTCAAACGCGACCTCTCAGGGTGCAACAGGGGAACAACGTACGGGGTTCAAACACCGTGATCTTACTTTCACATATACATAATATAAAATTAGCGTAGGACATCTTTAATATTATTTTTATATCAAGTGATATTAAGCCCCGAAGTTGACGAAATTGGCCACTTGGCCATTTCGAGTGCCGTTTTGGAAACAATTTTGTCAAACGCGACCTCTCAGGGTGCAACACGGGAACAACGTACGGGGTTCAAACACCGTGATCTTACTTTCACATATACATACTATAAAATTAGCGTAGGACATCTTTAATATTATTTTTATATCAAGTGATATTAAGCCCCGAAGTTGACGAAATTGGCCACTTGGCCATTTCGAGTGCCGTTTTGGAAACAATTTTGTCAAACGCGACCTCTCAGGGTGCAACAGGGGAACAACGTACGGGGTTCAAACACCGTGATCTTACTTTCACATATACATACAACAAAATTGGCGTAGGACATCTTTAATATTATTTATATATCAAGTGATATTAAGCCCCGAAGTTGACGAAATTGGCCACTTGGCCATTTCGAGTGCCGTTTTGGAAACAATTTTGTCAAACGCGACCTCTCGGGGTGCAACAGGGGAACAACGTACGGGGTTCAAACACCGTGATCTTACTTTCACATATACATACTATAAAATTAGCGTAGGACATCTTTAATATTATTTTTATATCAAGTGATATTAAGCCCCGAAGTTGACGAAATTGGCCACTTGGCCATTTCGAGTGCCGTTTTGGAAACAATTTTGTCAAACGCGACCTCTCAGGGTGCAACAGGGGAACAACGTACGGGGTTCAAACACCGTGATCTTACTTTCACATATACATACTATAAAATTAGCGTAGGACATCTTTAATATTATTTTTATATCAAGTGATATTAAGCCCCGAAGTTGACGAAATTGGCCACTTGGCCATTTCGAGTGCCGTTTTGGAAACAATTTTGTCAAACGCGACCTCTCAGGGTGCAACAGGGGAACAACGTACGGGGTTCAAACACCGTGATCTTACTTTCTCATATACATACAACAAAATTGGCGTAGGACATCTTTAATATTATTTTTATATGAAGTGATATTAAGCCCCGAAGTTGACGAAATTGGCCACTTGGCCATTTCGAGTGCCGTTTTGGAAACAATTTTGTCAAACGCGACCTCTCAGGGTGCAACAGGGGAACAACGTACGGGGTTCAAACACCGTGATCTTACTTTCACATATACATACTATAAAATTAGCGTAGGACATCTTTAATATTATTTTTATATCAAGTGATATTAAGCCCCGAAGTTGACGAAATTGGCCACTTGGCCATTTCGAGTGCCGTTTTGGAAACAATTTTGTCAAACGCGACCTCTCAGGGTGCAACAGGAGAACAAGATACGGGGTTCAAACCCCGTGGTCTTACTTTCACATATACATACTACAAAATTAGCGTAGGACATATTTAATATTATTTTTATATCAAGTGATATTAAGCCCCGAAGTTGACGAAATTGGCCACTTGGCCATTTCGAGTGCCGTTTTGGAAACAATTTTGTCAAAACGCGACCTCTCAGGGTGCAACAGGGGAACAACGTACGGGGTTCAAACACCGTGATCTTACTTTCACATATACATACTACAAAATTAGCGTAGGACATATTTAATATTATTTTTATATCAAGTGATATTAAGCCCCGAAGTTGACGAAATTGGCCACTTGGCCATTTCGAGTGCCGTTTTGGAAACAATTTTGTCAAACGCGACCTCTCAGGGTGCAACAGGAGAACAAGATACGGGGTTCAAACCCCGTGATCTTACTTTCACATATACATACTACAAAATTAGCGTAGGACATATTTAATATTATTTTTATATCAAGTGATATTAAGCCCCGAAGTTGACGAAATTGGCCACTTGGCCATTTCGAGTGCCGTTTTGGAAACAATTTTGTCAAACGCGACCTCTCAGGGTGCAACAGGGGAACAACTTACGCGGTTCAAACACCGTGATCTTACTTTCACATATACATACTACAAAATTAGCGTAGGACATCTTTAATATTATTTTTATATCAAGTGATATTAAGCCCCGAAGTTGACGAAATTGGCCACTTGGCCATTTCGAGTGCCGTTTTGGAAACAATTTTGTCAAACGCGACCTCTCAGGGTGCAACAGGAGAACAAGATACGGGGTTCAAACCCCGTGATCTTACTTTCACATATACATACTACAAAATTAGCGTAGGACATATTTAATATTATTTTTATATCAAGTGATATTAAGCCCCGAAGTTGACGAAATTGGCCACTTGGCCATTTCGAGTGCCGTTTTGGAAACAATTTTGTCAAACGCGACCTCTCAGGGTGCAACAGGGGAACAACGTACGGGGTTCAAACACCGTGATCTTACTTTCACATATACATACTATAAAATTAGCGTAGGACATCTTTAATATTATTTTTATATCAAGTGATATTAAGCCCCGAAGTTGACGAAATTGGCCACTTGGCCATTTCGAGTGCCGTTTTGGAAACAATTTTGTCAAACGCGACCTCTCAGGGTGCAACAGGAGAACAAGATACGGGGTTCAAACCCCGTGATCTTACTTTCACATATACATACTACAAAATTAGCGTAGGACATATTTAATATTATTTTTATATCAAGTGATATTAAGCCCCGAAGTTGACGAAATTGGCCACTTGGCCATTTCGAGTGCCGTTTTGGAAACAATTTTGTCAAACGCGACCTCTCAGGGTGCAACAGGGGAACAACGTACGGGGTTCAAACACCGTGATCTTACTTTCACATATACATACTACAAAATTAGCGTAGGACATATTTAATATTATTTTTATATCAAGTGATATTAAGCCCCGAAGTTGACGAAATTGGCCACTTGGCCATTTCGAGTGCCGTTTTGGAAACAATTTTGTCAAACGCGACCTCTCTGGGTGCAACAGGAGAACAAGATACGGGGTTCAAACCCCGTGATCTTACTTTCACATATACATACTACAAAATTAGCGTAGGACATATTTAATATTATTTTTATATCAAGTGATATTAAGCCCCGAAGTTGACGAAATTGGCCACTTGGCCATTTCGAGTGCCGTTTTGGAAACAATTTTGTCAAACGCGACCTCTCAGGGTGCAACAGGGGAACAACTTACGCGGTTCAAACACCGTGATCTTACTTTCACATATACATACTACAAAATTAGCGTAGGACATCTTTAATATTATTTTTATATCAAGTGATATTAAGCCCCGAAGTTGACGAAATTGGCCACTTGGCCATTTCGAGTGCCGTTTTGGAAACAATTTTGTCAAACGCGACCTCTCAGGGTGCAACAGGGGAACAACGTACGCGGTTCAAACACCGTGATCTTACTTTCACATATACATACAACAAAATTAGCGTAGGACATCTTTAATATTATTTTTATATCAAGTGATATTAAGCCCCGAAGTTGACGAAATTGGCCACTTGGCCATTTCGAGTGCCGTTTTGGAAACAATTTTGTCAAACGCGACCTCTCAGGGCGCAACAGGGGAACAACGTACGGGGTTCAAACACTGTGATCTTACTTTCACATATACATACTATAAAATTAGCGTAGGACATCTTTAATATTATTTTTATATCAAGTGATATTAAGCCCCGAAGTTGACGAAATTGGCCACTTGGCCATTTCGAGTGCCGTTTTGGAAACAATTTTGTCAAACGCGACCTCTCAGGGTGCAACAGGGGAACAACGTACGGGGTTCAAACACCGTGATCTTACTTTCACATATACATACTATAAAATTAGCGTAGGACATCTTTAATATTATTTTTATATCAAGTGATATTAAGCCCCGAAGTTGACGAAATTGGCCACTTGGCCATTTCGAGTGCCGTTTTGGAAACAATTTTGTCAAACGCGACCTCTCAGGGTGCAACAGGGGAACAACGTACGGGGTTCAAACACCGTGATCTTACTTTCTCATATACATACAACAAAATTGGCGTAGGACATCTTTAATATTATTTTTATATGAAGTGATATTAAGCCCCGAAGTTGACGAAATTGGCCACTTGGCCATTTCGAGTGCCGTTTTGGAAACAATTTTGTCAAACGCGACCTCTCAGGGTGCAACAGGGGAACAACGTACGGGGTTCAAACACCGTGATCTTACTTTCACATATACATACTATAAAATTAGCGTAGGACATCTTTAATATTATTTTTATATCAAGTGATATTAAGCCCCGAAGTTGACGAAATTGGCCACTTGGCCATTTCGAGTGCCGTTTTGGAAACAATTTTGTCAAACGTGACCTCTCAGGGTGCAACAGGAGAACAAGATACGGGGTTCAAACCCCGTGATCTTACTTTCACATATACATACTACAAAATTAGCGTAGGACATATTTAATATTATTTTTATATCAAGTGATATTAAGCCCCGAAGTTGACGAAATTGGCCACTTGGCCATTTCGAGTGCCGTTTTGGAAACAATTTTGTCAAACGCGACCTCTCAGGGTGCAACAGGGGAACAACGTACGGGGTTCAAACACCGTGATCTTACTTTCTCATATACATACAACAAAATTGGCGTAGGACATCTTTAATATTATTTTTATATGAAGTGATATTAAGCCCCGAAGTTGACGAAATTGGCCACTTGGCCATTTCGAGTGCCGTTTTGGAAACAATTTTGTCAAACGCGACCTCTCAGGGTGCAACAGGGGAACAACGTACGGGGTTCAAACACCGTGATCTTACTTTCACATATACATACTATAAAATTAGCGTAGGACATCTTTAATATTATTTTTATATCAAGTGATACTAAGCCCCGAAGTTGACGAAATTGGCCACTTGGCCATTTCGAGTGCCGTTTTGGAAACAATTTTGTCAAACGCGACCTCTCAGGGTGCAACAGGAGAACAAGATACGGGGTTCAAACCCCGTGATCTTACTTTCACATATACATACTACAAAATTAGCGTAGGACATATTTAATATTATTTTTATATCAAGTGATATTAAGCCCCGAAGTTGACGAAATTGGCCACTTGGCCATTTCGAGTGCCGTTTTGGAAACAATTTTGTCAAACGCGACCTCTCAGGGTGCAACAGGGGAACAACGTACGGGGTTCAAACACCGTGATCTTACTTTCACATATACATACTATAAAATTAGCGTAGGACATCTTTAATATTATTTTTATATCAAGTCATATTAAGCCCCGAAGTTGACGAAATTGGCCACTTGGCCATTTCGAGTGCCGTTTTGGAAACAATTTTGTCAAACGCGACCTCTCAGGGTGCAACAGGAGAACAAGATACGGGGTTCAAACCCCGTGATCTTACTTTCACATATACATACTACAAAATTAGCGTAGGACATATTTAATATTATTTTTATATCAAGTGATATTAAGCCCCGAAGTTGACGAAATTGGCCACTTGGCCATTTCGAGTGCCGTTTTGGAAACAATTTTGTCAAACGCGACCTCTCAGGGTGCAACAGGGGGACAACGTACGGGGTTCAAACACCGTGATCTTACTTTCACATATACATACTACAAAATTAGCGTAGGACATATTTAATATTATTTTTATATCAAGTGATATTAAGCCCCGAAGTTGACGAAATTGGCCACTTGGCCATTTCGAGTGCCGTTTTGGAAACAATTTTGTCAAACGCGACCTCTCTGGGTGCAACAGGAGAACAAGATACGGGGTTCAAACCCCGTGATCTTACTTTCACATATACATACTACAAAATTAGCGTAGGACATATTTAATATTATTTTTATATCAAGTGATATTAAGCCCCGAAGTTGACGAAATTGGCCACTTGGCCATTTCGAGTGCCGTTTTGGAAACAATTTTGTCAAACGCGACCTCTCAGGGTGCAACAGGGGAACAACTTACGCGGTTCAAACACCGTGATCTTACTTTCACATATACATACTACAAAATTAGCGTAGGACATCTTTAATATTATTTTTATATCAAGTGATATTAAGCCCCGAAGTTGACGAAATTGGCCACTTGGCCATTTCGAGTGCCGTTTTGGAAACAATTTTGTCAAACGCGACCTCTCAGGGTGCAACAGGGGAACAACGTACGCGGTTCAAACACCGTGATCTTACTTTCACATATACATACAACAAAATTAGCGTAGGACATCTTTAATATTATTTTTATATCAAGTGATATTAAGCCCCGAAGTTGACGAAATTGGCCACTTGGCCATTTCGAGTGCCGTTTTGGAAACAATTTTGTCAAACGCGACCTCTCAGGGCGCAACAGGGGAACAACGTACGGGGTTCAAACACTGTGATCTTACTTTCACATATACATACTATAAAATTAGCGTAGGACATCTTTAATATTTTTATATCAAGTGATATTAAGCCCCGAAGTTGACGAAATTGGCCACTTGGCCATTTCGAGTGCCGTTTTGGAAACAATTTTGTCAAACGCGACCTCTCAGGGTGCAACAGGGGAACAACGTACGGGGTTCAAACACCGTGATCTTACTTTCACATATACATACTATAAAATTAGCGTAGGACATCTTTAATATTATTTTTATATCAAGTGATATTAAGCCCCGAAGTTGACGAAATTGGCCACTTGGCCATTTCGAGTGCCGTTTTGGAAACAATTTTGTCAAACGCGACCTCTCAGGGTGCAACAGGGGAACAACGTACGGGGTTCAAACACCGTGATCTTACTTTCTCATATACATACAACAAAATTGGCGTAGGACATCTTTAATATTATTTTTATATGAAGTGATATTAAGCCCCGAAGTTGACGAAATTGGCCACTTGGCCATTTCGAGTGCCGTTTTGGAAACAATTTTGTCAAACGCGACCTCTCAGGGTGCAACAGGAGAACAAGATACGGGGTTCAAACCCCGTGATCTTACTTTCACATATACATACTACAAAATTAGCGTAGGACATATTTAATATTATTTTTATATCAAGTGATATTAAGCCCCGAAGTTGACGAAATTGGCCACTTGGCCATTTCGAGTGCCGTTTTGGAAACAATTTTGTCAAACGCGACCTCTCAGGGTGCAACAGGGGAACAACGTACGGGGTTCAAACACCGTGATCTTACTTTCTCATATACATACAACAAAATTGGCGTAGGACATCTTTAATATTATTTTTATATGAAGTGATATTAAGCCCCGAAGTTGACGAAATTGGCCACTTGGCCATTTCGAGTGCCGTTTTGGAAACAATTTTGTCAAACGCGACCTCTCAGGGTGCAACAGGGGAACAACGTACGGGGTTCAAACACCGTGATCTTACTTTCACATATACATACTATAAAATTAGCGTAGGACATCTTTAATATTATTTTTATATCAAGTGATACTAAGCCCCGAAGTTGACGAAATTGGCCACTTGGCCATTTCGAGTGCCGTTTTGGAAACAATTTTGTCAAACGCGACCTCTCAGGGTGCAACAGGAGAACAAGATACGGGGTTCAAACCCCGTGATCTTACTTTCACATATACATACTACAAAATTAGCGTAGGACATATTTAATATTATTTTTATATCAAGTGATATTAAGCCCCGAAGTTGACGAAATTGGCCACTTGGCCATTTCGAGTGCCGTTTTGGAAACAATTTTGTCAAACGCGACCTCTCAGGGTGCAACAGGGGAACAACGTACGGGGTTCAAACACCGTGATCTTACTTTCACATATACATACTATAAAATTAGCGTAGGACATCTTTAATATTATTTTTATATCAAGTCATATTAAGCCCCGAAGTTGACGAAATTGGCCACTTGGCCATTTCGAGTGCCGTTTTGGAAACAATTTTGTCAAACGCGACCTCTCAGGGTGCAACAGGAGAACAAGATACGGGGTTCAAACCCCGTGATCTTACTTTCACATATACATACTACAAAATTAGCGTAGGACATATTTAATATTATTTTTATATCAAGTGATATTAAGCCCCGAAGTTGACGAAATTGGCCACTTGGCCATTTCGAGTGCCGTTTTGGAAACAATTTTGTCAAACGCGACCTCTCAGGGTGCAACAGGGGGACAACGTACGGGGTTCAAACACCGTGATCTTACTTTCACATATACATACTACAAAATTAGCGTAGGACATATTTAATATTATTTTTATATCAAGTGATATTAAGCCCCGAAGTTGACGAAATTGGCCACTTGGCCATTTCGAGTGCCGTTTTGGAAACAATTTTGTCAAACGCGACCTCTCTGGGTGCAACAGGAGAACAAGATACGGGGTTCAAACCCCGTGATCTTACTTTCACATATACATACTACAAAATTAGCGTAGGACATATTTAATATTATTTTTATATCAAGTGATATTAAGCCCCGAAGTTGACGAAATTGGCCACTTGGCCATTTCGAGTGCCGTTTTGGAAACAATTTTGTCAAACGCGACCTCTCAGGGTGCAACAGGGGAACAACTTACGCGGTTCAAACACCGTGATCTTACTTTCACATATACATACTACAAAATTAGCGTAGGACATCTTTAATATTATTTTTATATCAAGTGATATTAAGCCCCGAAGTTGACGAAATTGGCCACTTGGCCATTTCGAGTGCCGTTTTGGAAACAATTTTGTCAAACGCGACCTCTCAGGGTGCAACAGGGGAACAACGTACGCGGTTCAAACACCGTGATCTTACTTTCACATATACATACAACAAAATTAGCGTAGGACATCTTTAATATTATTTTTATATCAAGTGATATTAAGCCCCGAAGTTGACGAAATTGGCCACTTGGCCATTTCGAGTGCCGTTTTGGAAACAATTTTGTCAAACGCGACCTCTCAGGGCGCAACAGGGGAACAACGTACGGGGTTCAAACACTGTGATCTTACTTTCACATATACATACTATAAAATTAGCGTAGGACATCTTTAATATTATTTTTATATCAAGTGATATTAAGCCCCGAAGTTGACGAAATTGGCCACTTGGCCATTTCGAGTGCCGTTTTGGAAACAATTTTGTCAAACGCGACCTCTCAGGGTGCAACAGGGGAACAACGTACGGGGTTCAAACACCGTGATCTTACTTTCACATATACATACTATAAAATTAGCGTAGGACATCTTTAATATTATTTTTATATCAAGTGATATTAAGCCCCGAAGTTGACGAAATTGGCCACTTGGCCATTTCGAGTGCCGTTTTGGAAACAATTTTGTCAAACGCGACCTCTCAGGGTGCAACAGGGGAACAACGTACGGGGTTCAAACACCGTGATCTTACTTTCTCATATACATACAACAAAATTGGCGTAGGACATCTTTAATATTATTTTTATATGAAGTGATATTAAGCCCCGAAGTTGACGAAATTGGCCACTTGGCCATTTCGAGTGCCGTTTTGGAAACAATTTTGTCAAACGCGACCTCTCAGGGTGCAACAGGGGAACAACGTACGGGGTTCAAACACCGTGATCTTACTTTCACATATACATACTATAAAATTAGCGTAGGACATCTTTAATATTATTTTTATATCAAGTGATATTAAGCCCCGAAGTTGACGAAATTGGCCACTTGGCCATTTCGAGTGCCGTTTTGGAAACAATTTTGTCAAACGCGACCTCTCAGGGTGCAACAGGAGAACAAGATACGGGGTTCAAACCCCGTGATCTTACTTTCACATATACATACTACAAAATTAGCGTAGGACATATTTAATATTATTTTTATATCAAGTGATATTAAGCCCCGAAGTTGACGAAATTGGCCACTTGGCCATTTCGAGTGCCGTTTTGGAAACAATTTTGTCAAACGCGACCTCTCAGGGTGCAACAGGAGAACAAGATACGGGGTTCAAACCCCGTGATCTTACTTTCACATATACATACTACAAAATTAGCGTAGGACATATTTAATATTATTTTTATATCAAGTGATATTAAGCCCCGAAGTTGACGAAATTGGCCACTTGGCCATTTCGAGTGCCGTTTTGGAAACAATTTTGTCAAACGCGACCTCTCAGGGTGCAACAGGGGAACAACTTACGCGGTTCAAACACCGTGATCTTACTTTCACATATACATACTACAAAATTAGCGTAGGTCATCTTTAATATTATTTTTATATCAAGTGATATTAAGCCCCGAAGTTGACGAAATTGGCCACTTGGCCATTTCGAGTGCCGTTTTGGAAACAATTTTGTCAAACGCGACCTCTCAGGGTGCAACAGGGGAACAACGTACGCGGTTCAAACACCGTGATCTTACTTTCACATATACATACTACAAAATTAGCGTAGGACATCTTTAATATTATTTTTATATCAAGTGATATTAAGCCCCGAAGTTGACGAAATTGGCCACTTGGCCATTTCGAGTGCCGTTTTGGAAACAATTTTGTCAAACGCGACCTCTCAGGGTGCAACAGGAGAACAAGATACGGGGTTCAAACCCCGTGATCTTACTTTCACATATACATACTACAAAATTAGCGTAGGACATATTTAATATTATTTTTATATCAAGTGATATTAAGCCCCGAAGTTGACGAAATTGGCCACTTGGCCATTTCGAGTGCCGTTTTGGAAACAATTTTGTCAAACGTGACCTCTCAGGGTGCAACAGGAGAACAAGATACGGGGTTCAAACCCCGTGATCTTACTTTCACATATACATACTACAAAATTAGCGTAGGACATATTTAATATTATTTTTATATCAAGTGATATTAAGCCCCGAAGTTGACGAAATTGGCCACTTGGCCATTTCGAGTGCCGTTTTGGAAACAATTTTGTCAAACGCGACCTCTCAGGGTGCAACAGGGGAACAACGTACGGGGTTCAAACACCGTGATCTTACTTTCACATATACATACTACAAAATTAGCGTAGGACATATTTAATATTATTTTTATATCAAGTGATATTAAGCCCCGAAGTTGACGAAATTGGCCACTTGGCCATTTCGAGTGCCGTTTTGGAAACAATTTTGTCAAACGCGACCTCTCAGGGTGCAACAGGGGAACAACGTACGGGGTTCAAACACCGTGATCTTACTTTCACATATACATACTACAAAATTAGCGTAGGACATATTTAATATTATTTTTATATCAAGTGATATTAAGCCCCGAAGTTGACGAAATTGGCCACTTGGCCATTTCGAGTGCCGTTTTGGAAACAATTTTGTCAAACGCGACCTCTCAGGGTGCAACAGGAGAACAAGATACGGGGTTCAAACCCCGTGATCTTACTTTCACATATACATACTACAAAATTAGCGTAGGACATATTTAATATTATTTTTATATCAAGTGATATTAAGCCCCGAAGTTGACGAAATTGGCCACTTGGCCATTTCGAGTGCCGTTTTGGAAACAATTTTGTCAAACGCGACCTCTCAGGGTGCAACAGGGGAACAACTTACGCGGTTCAAACACCGTGATCTTACTTTCACATATACATACTACAAAATTAGCGTAGGACATCTTTAATATTATTTTTATATCAAGTGATATTAAGCCCCGAAGTTGACGAAATTGGCCACTTGGCCATTTCGAGTGCCGTTTTGGAAACAATTTTGTCAAACGCGACCTCTCAGGGTGCAACAGGGGAACAACGTACGGGGTTCAAACACCGTGATCTTACTTTCACATATACATACTACAAAATTAGCGTAGGACATATTTAATATTATTTTTATATCAAGTGATATTAAGCCCCGAAGTTGACGAAATTGGCCACTTGGCCATTTCGAGTGCCGTTTTGGAAACAATTTTGTCAAACGCGACCTCTCAGGGTGCAACAGGAGAACAAGATACGGGGTTCAAACCCCGTGATCTTACTTTCACATATACATACTACAAAATTAGCGTAGGACATATTTAATATTATTTTTATATCAAGTGATATTAAGCCCCGAAGTTGACGAAATTGGCCACTTGGCCATTTCGAGTGCCGTTTTGGAAACAATTTTGTCAAACGCGACCTCTCAGGGTGCAACAGGAGAACAAGATACGGGGTTCAAACCCCGTGATCTTACTTTCACATATACATACTACAAAATTAGCGTAGGACATATTTAATATTATTTTTATATCAAGTGATATTAAGCCCCGAAGTTGACGAAATTGGCCACTTGGCCATTTCGAGTGCCGTTTTGGAAACAATTTTGTCAAACGCGACCTCTCAGGGTGCAACAGGAGAACAAGATACGGGGTTCAAACCCCGTGATCTTACTTTCACATATACATACTACAAAATTAGCGTAGGACATATTTAATATTATTTTTATATCAAGTGATATTAAGCCCCGAAGTTGACGAAATTGGCCACTTGGCCATTTCGAGTGCCGTTTTGGAAACAATTTTGTCAAACGCGACCTCTCAGGGTGCAACAGGGGAACAACTTACGCGGTTCAAACACCGTGATCTTACTTTCACATATACATACTACAAAATTAGCGTAGGTCATCTTTAATATTATTTTTATATCAAGTGATATTAAGCCCCGAAGTTGACGAAATTGGCCACTTGGCCATTTCGAGTGCCGTTTTGGAAACAATTTTGTCAAACGCGACCTCTCAGGGTGCAACAGGGGAACAACGTACGCGGTTCAAACACCGTGATCTTACTTTCACATATACATACTACAAAATTAGCGTAGGACATCTTTAATATTATTTTTATATCAAGTGATATTAAGCCCCGAAGTTGACGAAATTGGCCACTTGGCCATTTCGAGTGCCGTTTTGGAAACAATTTTGTCAAACGCGACCTCTCAGGGTGCAACAGGAGAACAAGATACGGGGTTCAAACCCCGTGATCTTACTTTCACATATACATACTACAAAATTAGCGTAGGACATATTTAATATTATTTTTATATCAAGTGATATTAAGCCCCGAAGTTGACGAAATTGGCCACTTGGCCATTTCGAGTGCCGTTTTGGAAACAATTTTGTCAAACGCGACCTCTCAGGGTGCAACAGGGGAACAACGTACGGGGTTCAAACACCGTGATCTTACTTTCACATATACATACTACAAAATTAGCGTAGGACATCTTTAATATTATTTTTATATCAAGTGATATTAAGCCCCGAAGTTGACGAAATTGGCCACTTGGCCATTTCGAGTGCCATTTTGGAAACGATTTTGTCAAACGCGACCTCTCAGGGTGCAACAGGAGAACAAGATACGGGGTTCAAACCCCGTGATCTTACTTTCACATATACATACTACAAAATTAGCGTAGGACATATTTAATATTATTTTTATATCAAGTGATATTAAGCCCCGAAGTTGACGAAATTGGCCACTTGGCCATTTCGAGTGCCGTTTTGGAAACAATTGTGTCAAACGCGACCTCTCATGGTGCAACAGGGTAACAACGTACGGGGTTCAAACACCGTGATCTTACTTTCACATATACATACTACAAAATTAGCGTAGGACATCTTTAATATTATTTTTATATCAAGTGATATTAAGCCCCGAAGTTGACGAAATTGGCCACTTGGCCATTTCGAGTGCCATTTTGGAAACGATTTTGTCAAACGCGACCTCTCAGGGTGCAACAGGAGAACAAGATACGGGGTTCAAACCCCGTGATCTTACTTTCACATATACATACTACAAAATTAGCGTAGGACATATTTAATATTATTTTTATATCAAGTGATATTAAGCCCCGAAGTTGACGAAATTGGCCACTTGGCCATTTCGAGTGCCGTTTTGGAAACAATTTTGTCAAACGCGACCTCTCAGGGTGCAACAGGGGAACAACGTACGGGGTTCAAACACCGTGATCTTACTTTCACATATACATACTATAAAATTAGCGTAGGACATCTTTAATATTATTTTTATATCAAGTGATATTAAGCCCCGAAGTTGACGAAATTGGCCACTTGGCCATTTCGAGTGCCGTTTTGGAAACAATTTTGTCAAACGCGACCTCTCAGGGTGCAACAGGGGAACAACGTACGGGGTTCAAACACCGTGATCTTACTTTCACATATACATACTATAAAATTAGCGTAGGACATCTTTAATATTATTTTTATATCAAGTGATATTAAGCCCCGAAGTTGACGAAATTGGCCACTTGGCCATTTCGAGTGCCGTTTTGGAAACAATTTTGTCAAACGGGACCTCTCAGGGTGCAACAGGGGAACAACGTACGCGGTTCAAACACCGTGATCTTACTTTCACATATACATACTACAAAATTAGCGTAGGACATCTTTAATATTATTTTTATATCAAGTGATATTAAGCCCCGAAGTTGACGAAATTGGCCACTTGGCCATTTCGAGTGCCGTTTTGGAAACAATTTTGTCAAACGCGACCTCTCAGGGTGCAACAGGGGAACAACGTACGCGGTTCAAACACCGTGATCTTACTTTCACATATACATACTACAAAATTAGCGTAGGACATCTTTAATATTATTTTTATATCAAGTGATATTAAGCCCCGAAGTTGACGAAATTGGCCACTTGGCCATTTCGAGCGCCGTTTTGGAAACGATTTTGTCAAACGCGACCTCTCAGGGTGCAACAGGAGAACAAGATACGGGGTTCAAACCCCGTGATCTTACTTTCACATATACATACTACAAAATTAGCGTAGGACATATTTAATATTATTTTTATATCAAGTGATATTAAGCCCCGAAGTTGACGAAATTGGCCACTTGGCCATTTCGAGTGCCGTTTTGGAAACAATTTTGTCAAACGCAACCTCTCAGGGTGCAACAGGGGAACAACGTACGGGGTTCAAACACCGTAATCTTACTTTCACATGTACATACTACGAAATTAGCTTAGGACGCTTTTTTGCTTCGCGAGTGTCGTTTTGAAAGCAGTTTCTTCAAACGCGACCTCTCCATGTACGCCCTTTCACCAGGATTAAAGGGGCTTCGCACGTTTTAACGGGCTCGATCTGCTGCCGAACGTTGCGGTAGCCTCTGTTACAATCCCAGTACAAGCCGTTCATAGAATCTTTTTGGCACCATGATACATATCATTTGAGTCATTGTAAAGGGCCCTGCTGCCGCATTTTCCAAATTTTGCGGTGGTTTCCGATGCAATCACAGGAGAGGGGCATAACATAGGCCGTCATGTCTTTGTATGTGTGTAAAATGTCTGTCACCATGATTAAAGGGGTTTTTTTTTGGTTTTAAAGGGCTCTGCTGCAACCTTTCATGGAGTTTGCGGCCGCATCCGTTATAATTCCAGTAGGATGACAATAGCATAAGCCGGTACGTATACTTATATGACTTTGGAACTATGACACAAGGGATATCGACCGTTTTAAAGTGCTCTGCTGCCGCGTTTTCCGTATTTTGCGGTAGTCTCTGTTACAATCCCAGTAGAAGGGCATAGCACAAGCCATTGATGACATGTCATCGGCAGCATGGGGTGTCGCCCGTTTTGAAGGGCTATGCTGCATCCTTTTCCGATATTTGCGGTCGCCTGTGTTATGATCTCGGTGGAATGACATAGTATAAGTTGTTGATAATAGGTCTTTGGCAGCATGACACAAGGGGTTTTGCTCATTTAAGAGGGCTCTGCTGCCACGTTTTCCGAATTTGGCGATCGCCTGTGTTATAACTCCAGCAGCCACACAAGCCACTGATAACTTTCTTTCTTTCACTCGATGATACAGGGAGTGTCGCACGTTTTGAAAAGGCCTTGCTGCCGCCGTATCCAAATTTTGCGGTCTCCTCTTGCGCAATTCCGGTAGAAAGGCATAGCGCAAGCCGTCATGAATATGCTTTTGGTACCATGATACAAGGGGTTTTGTACGTTTTAAAGGACCCTGCTGCTGCCTTTTCCGAATTTTGTGGTCGCTTCTGTTGCAATCCCTGTAGAAGAGCATCATAAGCCGCTGATAATATCTGCTTGGAACCATGTTTAAAGAGGTTTCGTCCGTTCTAAAGGGCTCTGCTGCGGTCTTTTACGGATTTTGCGGTCGCCTCCGTTACAATCCCAGTGGGAAGTGCAATAGCATAAGCCGCCTCGAATATGCCTTTGGCACCATGACACAGAGGGTTTTGCCCGTTTTAGAGGGCTCTGCTGGCGCTTTTTTCAAAGTTTGCGGTCACCACTGTTAATATCCCAGTACAAGGGCCTAGTATAAGTCGTTGATAATGGCTTCGCTATGCAGAATACACCAGTGACTCTTTGTGGTGTATTCCTTGGTTGCCCCTGCCATCGTCGGGGTTGCAAAAAGGTTACTTTTTACTTTTCTCAAAGAAGTTGGCAAGTAATGCAATGTTTCAGAAGGAGACTGTGGGTTATTTCTTGCAGGTCGACGTGTAAGTCTCCACTTGTCTCCACTATTACTTCTCAATTATCATATTACTTACAGTGTAGTTTATCAAAATGCACGTTCAGACCAGATCGGTATAACTACTTGTTGAGGTTCCTGAGTCATAAGAACTGCTCGAATATGAATGTACTTCCAAACGTCGACAGGAGCAGCTTCACATCGAGCAAGGGGGAAAACAATGCCTGAAAACCTGGTTTCATTCCGAATTCTTCATTATTGGTGTGTGTGTGTGTGGGGGGGGGGGGCTGCTTTATTCTATTTAGTGGTCAAGAGCCCTCCGGGCACAGAATAGCTGACTGCAAGCCATGCACATGCGGCCCGCGTGTGTGAGAGCCCTGATTACTCTGATCTAAGCATTGCTTCGTCTTAAGCGAGAAATAAATAATGTACTCGAGGGCGCGTAGCACTTGTTTAGCGTTATCTCCAAATCTGCTTATGAACAACTGTATTTTTGACGTTGGGGTGTCTAATCGCCACCGGCGATATTCTACCCTGTTCTAGTTTCTACTTCCCTATACAGGTTTTAAGTGTTTATACGTGTTTAAAGGTTCATGCGAATTGTGTTCGCATGGACCTTTAAACACGTCACACCTAACCCTTTAAATACCATGCCAATGATGAGGACGGTGCCCAGAAGAAGAACAGTCTCTGTTCGAAATATCGGCGGCTTCTGTCCTGAGGCAACTCCCTTCCTACATGTACTCAATGTACTGCTTGCGACACATTCGTCTAATATCCACAAGCCACGTAAAAGCGGGTTACCGATTCAAGTTGCTGTGCTACCGTCGTGTTCGCGTCACTCTGTTCCCCTGGTGGCGGCGGGGCTGCGCAGCGCCCCCAGACGGGAGAGATGGCGATCTGATAACCGCGTGTCGTCTGCTAGCTCCAAATCCGTGGACGGGGCAGCGATTTCCTCGGAATGCGGCGTAGAATGGGAATTGTTTTCTTTTGTTCCTGTTTACTCTTTTTGAAACGTACTAAGCGAGGAAAGCACTGCCACGTAGACGCGTTTGGAGCTAGCAGATGACGCACGGTGTGATACGATGAGGATGTGACACGCTCATGTGTCATCCCTACGCTGTGCCGATGAGAGCCAACAAGCTCGAAGCTTCGCTCCCGTAATACGATATCGCCAGTCGAACCGTCGCGAACCAAAAAGAAAGGCCGCAGCTCAGGAATGCGTGTTTGCTATAGACCGTTTACAGCAGAGTTATCTGGGCGCCGCCATCTTAGCGCACGTGACCTTGCGCGCCACTGCTTGCCTTCTCTTTCGGCTGCTTGTTGGCACGCCGCACGTAGTACGGCGGTGCAACCCAGAGACGCTTTCTCCTATTTTAAATTTTTGCAATGATTTCCGGATGGAAGGATGACACGAGGCTTTGGCCGAAGCTTCAGCGGTCAGGTGAGTGCATTTGCTTGATTTAGAGTGATATTCCTGTCCTCGTGCGACCCAGATGATCGGCCCCACTGTGCTCGAGTTACTACATATTTCAGCGTGTTTCTTTTTGCGCATACGTTACGTTGTGGGTACGTTCATAATGTAATACCGTAAGATCGTGATTTCTTGCTTTTGATCGCAAGAGTTGCGGTACAACTACATGAGAAGGCTGTACGCCGCAATAAATCTTTTAAAATAAAACATTAAAAAATCCACGCTTAACATTCCACCCTTCAAAATCCATTTTCTGAAAGAAATCTTTTAAAAATACACGCCCTCAAAATAAACGCTGTTAAAATAAATCATGGTTAGGGTTAGGAAGGTAATGTTACGTATGATAGGTTATGGGCTACACGATGTTCTTTTCGGTGGAACATGCTATTATGATGTTCCTAACTCATGTTTGTACATTACCTTTCTTCAAATGACAATTTTGGGTTTCAAATATCCCGGTTAAAAGTGATGAGGACGATGCGCGTATGAATACAGGACACGCGCTCTTGACCCTTGAACCAGCCGAGCGCCGAGCTGTGAAAGCACGATGAGCGTACTAATTTCCGCGGCGGACGTATAGCCGTCGGCTGTCCACCACTCAGGGACGGTGGATTTATTTCGAAGCGTTTATTCTTCAAAGTTTATTTTTCGGAGTTTATTTCGACAGCGTGGATTTTCTCATGATTTATATTGAAGAGTTTATTTTGAAAGTTTTATCTTCACGATATTTATTTTTTAACGTTTTATTTTTACATGATTTATTTCGGCGTCATCCCCATGAGAAAGATATGCATGTAAGGGCTGTTATGTTGTCGCTATGAAGTAGCATACTTTTATTGAAGATTTCAGGTGTATACAACCACATGATCAACGAGCTAGAGGGAGACGGAAAGCCTGCGCAGAACTACAGAGAATTTGCAAAGGGAACGAAGCTGTTTGACAGCGGCCATGTCGGTGTATAGTACTGTGCCAGTGCAACGATGGTGTATGAATGGGCCGACATCAGGTCGATACAAACAGTGAGAAGAACGTGTAGTACAGAGACTCGCTTCGGGCCCACTTTGGCGGCAACATGCACATATAAAGCGGGTTTGAGCAGCAGGTGCAGTCATATTTGTACACTGGTCATCAAGGTTGTAGAGGCGACAAACAAGGGGCTCACGAGTGCTTCGTGCACTGACGAGGCATGTACACGAAACCATTCAACTGCAAGGAACGTTACCCCTGACTATGGGGGAAGTTTATTCTCACAAGCAGCAGCCAACTCCTACAGCGGAGTTTGGGGCTCACACAGAAATGCTGCGCCACTTTGAGGGCTGCATTACTTACCCTCACTGACTCTCCCGGTTTGAAATCCTTCCTCTAAAGATTCGATACCTACTGTTGTCGAACCAGCTTGTTTTTCTCTCTTTGTGGAAACCCGTGCATTGCAAAATGCCTCGAACGCGGGTAGTCTTTGTATAGCGGCGGCTCGTGAATTTAACGAACAGCTTCGTCCCACACGATCAGATCTCTGTCACAGTTTGTACACTCAATCACGGAACAAGACTTCCCTCTGCTTTTCCAGATTTTGCACAGAACTGTAGCACAGCGGCAAAAAAGGTCGGAAACACTCACATAGGCAAAGGCACACAGGCACTCGCTAAAGGCAAGCAATGGCGTGGCTACTGTGGCGCCATCTATTAGCGCCCGAAGCAAGTGGCTGCTGTAAACGGTCTATACATACAAGAAAAAAACGGTGCCGTGCTTTTGCGCAGCAGTTATAATACAGAAGGGGGTTCATTTCATTTTCCTTTGATTCGATTCCACCCATATATTTTGCATGAATACGTACCATTCAGTAGGACGTGTAAATGGGAACATGATTCGCTGCACGGAGTTCCTCTCTCTTTTTGTTTTTTCCAAACTAGGCTAGTTCACAATTGTTCATAAGCATACGACCCTTCACTAAATAGGCGGGTCGCTAATAACTCAAAATAAAATCAAATAATCATTCCAGCCTCACTGACTACAGGCTTGAGTACCCAACAGAGCAGTGTGCTTTGAGGTCCCTCCACGCTCCTTGGATTCACTTCGCACACTCGAAGCGTTTCTGAATACGTTCTTCTGGCGCTGGAATAAAAGATCTATCGCTGCACGTCGTATTTTTGTAAGAGACGCCAACAAAGTCTGTCTCACGTAATGCATGATAACAACAACAACTGCAATGTACTTTTTGTATTGATTTTACCATTTTCAAGAATTCGTTATTTTCTGCGAGTCATTGAAAACTACAATGTCAGCTCTCCTGCTGTTAAGGTGATAAAACAGTGCGCTCGAGCCGCGCCCCAGGCGAGGCGCTCGCGCTCCCGTTCTCGCGGTTTGGACACGCTGACGCAACAACGCGCGCGATCGGGATCGATTGCTATACAGGGTGCGGCAGTCATTTGGAGGTTATAAGAAAACTGTAGAACGGAAATATATGCAGTCGACGGTTCCCGTGCGGCAATTAGGCTTGACATCTTCAAAAAAATACTTTGTAGAATTTCAATCGCATCAAATTGAAATTTGTGAATTGAGCTCTGAAATTTACCTAGTCAACATAACGATTATTTTTTACAGAATCAGAAAGCTCATGGCGAACTTAGGCGAATACCCCGGAAGCCGAAATCTCTAATGTACAAGCAAGGGCAAAGAAATTGCGAAAAACAGCTTTTCCTTGACGCGCGTATTTAAACGACGCACGAAATGGGCCACAAAGATGCGATGAGAGAGGCCATGCCCCTGCCCTGTACCCATGGGAATCCAGAAGTACAGCCGTCGCCACACTTAACCGTAACGCGCGATCGCGTGGCACGTGTGGCTACCAGAGTCATCAAGCGGCCAACCTCCGACGGTGTGTTCGAGACATGTGAATCATTGCACAGAGGCGCCGCCTCTCGACTGTGGCTCGGCAATGGCTCGATATGCTCTCACCTTCTGATGTTGTGTTTGTGCGCCCTCACCCAACGGGTGCTTCGGCCACGAACGATTGCGAATGTGAAAATGCGCGCTTATCTGATCCACTCTACCTTGCCGCGAAAAAAGGAATAAATAAGTGTTGTGAGTGGGTTATAGGTTTGATATAATTCTATGAACATTCTTTTGAGACGAACGAAGCTTCAACTCTTGTCCGTTATCACCGCTCCTGAACATTTGACTCCTTCCTTGGTGCTGAAGGCATATCTAGTGACGTCTTTGGAGGCTCATTTTTAGTTTTCAATTTATTCTCCGCATGGGGCAAGCGCGCATTCCCTTCCCAATGTCCCTTCTCAGTCAAAGCCGGCGCGCGCGCGCGGAACGAGCGTTAGCCCAGAGTAGGTAAGGGCAGTAGGTGAAATATTCGGGAATCCGAAGCCACCGTCGAGAGGGGGCGCTTGTGTGGAACTATCCAGTAAAGAAACAAGGGAAAGGGTGCAGGCTAGCAGGTAGGTCCATGAAGAAGACCGAGAGACACGGACACAGAAGACGACACACGTAGGTTCTCAGACACAACAATAAATTTATTGGTTCATCTCAACTTAAAAGCTAAAAATCTCCGAAGGGGTGCGAGAGGGGTAAAAGACGCGTTGCTAACTACGTTTCCCCTGGTGGCAATCTCCAAGTATTCCCGAAACAACCTTCGGTGTGCGTAGGGTTCCCACGCAAGCACTGTAGTGTCCTTGAAGCAAGGCTGGCAACCCTTACAATCCCGTAAATGATCTACCAGTTCCGAAGACCCGGCTATTCTTTCCACATTTGCTGCATGTTCCCTAATCCGGTCATTGGGGCACCGGCGCGTCTGGCCAACGTACACAAAGCCGCACTCAAGGGGAATAGAATACACAACGTTCTGCTTGCAAGGAACAAAAGGCTTCCTGTGCTTCACGCCACAAGATTCAGATTTAGAGCTGAAGGGGGTCAGACGACTTAATTTAAAGACATTGGAAAAAAACAACTTTGATATTATAGTATTTAGCGACAGCAAGAATGTTGTGAGCAACTGCATGAAAATAGGGAATTACAACTACATTACGAGAGTTACCATCATTCCATGGTCTACACTGTGAACTTGCAAGCAATTTCATGGCCCTCTTCGCAATCAATTGGTTGTCATACCCGGCCTGCGTGAGTCTTTCACATTGCTTCCGCAAACTACTCCAAACAAAATGAAAACCTACGTGTGTCGTCTTCTGTGTCCGTGTCTCTCGGTCTTCTTCATGGAACTATCCAGTGTCTCGAACCCAGTGTCGACGCCTGGCGGCGCTGACGCCTGTGAGGCCATGCGATCGCGCGTTACGGTTAAGTGTGGCGACGGCTGTACGTTCGATTCGGCCTGCACTGCCTGAACCAGTTCCGGGCTGTGCACGGCCAGTTCTGCACTAGTGCAGCACTAGGTCAGTTCCAGCTCAACGGTGCAACACTAGTGCCGCTGCGAAACGAATATCGAAGTGCAGCGCTAGTGCAGGCCTTCTGCTCTCCGCGAGTCTTACACCGCTACGGACTGTATCGCATGCGACATTTCCATCATATATGCATTGCTGCTTTTTAATTTGGAACACAATGAACTGTTCAACAATTGTGCAAACAGCCATGGAACTTGTGGATTCTGACAGCGAGGACGAAGAATTCGACGACGTGGTAACCGTGATAGCGTTGAATCTTCTGCGAACTGACAGGAACCGTGTACCAGTGTACTCCGAAACTGTAGTGAATCGTTATTTCGGCTTCGAATTCAAACGTCTCTTCCGGCTTTCTCGGGATACGTTCTGGAATTTACATTAACTATTATTTGTATTGTGTCGTCTGCTGCCATTGCTGCCATTACTCTGCACTACCGTTGAACTGACCCCTGCGGGAGTGCAGAGTCTTCTTACACTAGGGCTACACTTGGCGTGCACTGGTTTGAAACGAACGAGACGGTGCAGGGGGCGCTCGGCTGCACTGGCGAAACGAACGGGCGAGTGCAGCACCACCGGAACTGGTTCAGGCAGTGCAGGCCTAATCGAACGTACCTCATATAGCCTCAGATTATTATCGCGATGTCTCCTCCTTTCCCTTTCCTCTTGTTTTTTGCGATGTTCTGTCTATCATCTGGGGGGAGGGGGCACGTCCTCCTATCATCCATCTGTAAGGCCTATGTTGTGCGCCGTTGAAATATGCGCGTCAGAAAAAGCCGGCTTTTCATTTTTTTTTTTTTTGCACTGATTATAACATTAGAGATTTCGGCTTCCGGTGTATTCGACTAAGTTCGCCACGGGCTTCCTGATTTTGTAAAAAAAAGGAAGTTATGTTGACTAGGCAGATTTCAGAGTTCAGTTAAGAAATTTCAGTTTACTGCTATTAAAATTAAACAAAAGTATTTTTTGAGGATGGCAAACTTAACTACCACACGGGAGCCGTTCTTCCGCTCTACCGTTTTCTTATAAAACCGAAACGACATGGCCCGTGCCGCACCCTGTATACAAAACGAACGCGAAACACTTGGCCTTCGTTCCGTATATAATACGATATCGCCAGTCGACCGTGGCGAATCAAAAAGTTTTCTTATTTTCTTATGAACCCCAAATGACATAGTTCGTGCCGCATCCTGTATGTCTGTACTACGTTTTGACGACGGTTGGATAATTATTGACCTGAGAAGATATGGATTTGTGTGTTCATGAATTAACTTTGGGTTTACTTTCATTGTGGCTACAAAAAATGTGCGTGCTCGTCTGTGAAGCCGGAACCCCATTTGACAAATAAGTTATCTGTGTGTCAGCAACAACAACCACTGCATGAATGATTATGGAAAGAGGTGATTCACCGCAACAATTACGGTACCATACCGCAGTGGATGTGGGTTAGTATATGAGTGGGATGACGATGAAAAAGATGAGGCATACACACTCGCGCGGTGCGTCTGATGGAATAGTAGTTCATCCAGTCTGCTACCAGAGATGAAATGCTGCGAAGAACACACCTCCGCATTCATGGGAACAGCTCTGAGGTCACAGAAGTTCAAGCAGGTTAGAAAAAGTCAGGAACACATAGAATGAGTGCAGGCATTGAAGGTGCTGCATAGGGTTAGGCCAACGACCCAAGATTACTGCAAGGCTGAGCGGTTTCTTGTTGATCCGGGTCAGTTGGGAATGGAGCAGTGCTCACTGGGACCTGTATAGAGGGCAGTCGATAAGGACGTGTTGAATGCTTGCCACTATGCCCCAGCTGGAACACGAGCTGGTTGCCGCATAACCTACTCTGTGTCTGAACTGCGAAATGAATTTCACACTGAGGCAAAGTCGATGCAGCAGGGAGGTGAGACAGCGCGGCAAACGGCCTGGGAGAGAAAACGACATCGCTGGATCGACAGTGTGCAGCAAGAATATGTCTATAATGTCCCGGCGATATTGTTGGGATGACATTGGTAGCATCATCGCCGACAAGAATGCCCTCCTGTCACCACGGGTCAACATATTCGGTATCAGCGCCTGGCATTGTCTGGCATCAGAGCCACTCTGTCAGCCTCTTCATTTCCGCTTAGTCCACAGTGACCTGGATCGACTAAAATGACGAAGGACGGAGGTGTACCGCTGAACCTTCTTGTCAAGGTGGTCGATGTGTTTTTTCCAGGACAGGTTACAGTCGAGGACGACACCCAAAAATCTGTGATGCTTCATCTGCTTGATCGGTGAGCCAGCAAGAAACAGCTGATATCGGTGCATATGTTTCCTTATGAAGGCGAGAGTTGCAGGTTTGTCCCCCGATATATCCAAGCCGACTTTGGTGAAGAACTGCATGATTCTGTCCAGTGAGCTTTGCAGACGACGCCGAATTGCAGGTCTTGATTTTCCAACTGTCCAGATACAAACATCATCAGCGTACATTCAGATATTGACCTTGGATGTTATATGCAGGACTTCAGACTCACCATGACGAGGTTAAATAATATAGGGCTTAACACACTACCTTGTGGCATCCCGTGCGCTACCATGACCTCCGGTGTGGCTCCATCACGTGTGTGCACCGATACAAATCTCTGCTGAAGAAAGTCAACGAGCCACCGGGAAAGTTTACCGGGGACACTAGGTTATAATAGCTCATGCAACACCACAGCATGACCGAAGGTGTCGTACGCTCTCTTCACGTCAAAAAAGAAAAACAAATGAAGAAAAGGCCATTGCGATTTGCTTATGAAACTTTGCTTGTTCGACAGTGGTGACAAAGTCAAGAACTGAGTCCATTGAACTCCGGTACCGACGAAAGCAAGACATCTCGCCCGGAAATACCAGATGTCGTTCCAGCCACCATTCTAGTCGATAAAGCACCATGCGCTCCAGCACTTTGCCGAGGCAACTTGTCAGGCTGACTGGGTGAAACGATGCGAGGTCTGAGGGAAGCTTCCCAGGCTTTAGCGGAGGAACAGTCAGTGCTTCTTCCAACCCCACCACGCTGTTGTTCCACGATGCGTTGTACACTGGAAGAAGGCAGGACATAGCAGCAGCACTAAGGTTACGAAGGACTCAATAAGTAATGACGTCTTTGCCTGGCAATGATTGGGCTCGACATTAACATAGCGCAGCTTTGAGCTCATCCTAAAGAAAAATCCATGTCCATTTCTCGGTGGGTGGCCAGGTCCGCCCGTGCAACTACGTCCTGAAGACCAGAGGTATGTGCTTGGTACCCCTCACTATTCACAGCCCGAGGACTAATAATAAATTAATAATTAGGTGTTTACGTCGCGAGACAACTGAGATCATGAGCGACACCACAGCGGTCGGTCTGCGGATTGCTTTTCCCACCTGAGGGTTCTTTAACGTGCGATGAAAGCTCATCACACGGCACCCCGTATTTAACGTCCCTCGCGGGAGACGGCGTGTCTAAGCAACTTGTACCCTGCCACCAAGTTGCTGGCGTCCTCGGCCGGGTTCGAACCCGCGATTTCAGGATCAGAAGGCGAACACGCTACCGACTGAGCCACCGAGGCTGGTGGCAGCCCGAGGACTGGCTGTAATGAACGTGCAAAAGTCGGAAGCAACATCATGCTCAGTCTCTTCGTGTGACACGAGTGATAATTTTATGTACTATTGCGTGAAATATTTCTTTAATAAAATATCGCGGGTAATCGCGCTTGCATTACAACCTGCAGGATAGGCCGAGCGTTTTAATGGAATTCCATCGCGAACCATGTGAAATCCTTGTTTTGTGCAGGCTATTTATCACCTCCCGACGCCGTGGTCCTGTTGCGCCTCATTTGATATGCTTTCCTGAAGTGGTGTGCTTTGTTCTTATCGTGTAGTTCACATCTTTAACTCCAATTCTAGCAGTAGAAGTGAATAGCAGTGTTTGTTTGTTTGTTGTTCCTTAGTATGTGTCTGTCACGCATGTAGCGGTGTTCAAGCCTAGTTTTCTTGGTAAAAATTCATACATAATCGTATTAAGTGACTTTCTCTGCTCGCTTACGATAAGTTGTGTGTCCCTCTCCTGTCTTTCTTTGCCAATGGACAATGCGATTGTGTATGTAGCATTATGCAATAATTATCCGATAACAGAATTGAGTGTCTTTTTCTCAGTTTATTAGCGTGTGCTTTGTTTTTTTTTCTTTTTTTTTTGCAGTTACAGCTATTCGAGCACAAGTGCATCTAATTTTTTGCTGCTCTTTCCTTCTTTCACTGCTTGTACGCAGAAGAAAGCCGCTTGGTGCAGCTGAATAGTGTTCTATCAGAAGAAGTTGGCTTGTTTGTTTGTTAGATGTTGTCGGCAGCTCGATATGTTGATGAAATAAGCCGTTTGCAGGCACGGGTATTTGAGCAGAAATGCTGCTATTTGAGTGTGGAGTACAAATTCCTATAAACCACGTCTCCTTGTGCATTCCTGAGCTGCCGTGTGTGTGATCTTTTTCTCTCTTTTTTTCCAATTTGTGACGTAATCATGGCATGTCTGGGCTTATTTGGGAGTATCTTTGTTGCAATTTTTACCCGTCGCTAGTATCTTCTTGTTGTTGCCTTGTGTTAGCCGCTGAGTTTCGTAACGATGTGCGGTGACGCTGCCATTATTCCTCAGCCCTCCGTCTTAAAGCCATCTCCCTGCCGTTTTTCGTATGCGCTGTTGCATGTGTGGACTCGCTTAGCAGTGCCTTTGTTATTGCAATTTTCACCCGTCAAATTTCAGCTATCCATCGTATAATGCTGCCCGAGTAGAAGTGATTTTGCGTCGTCGCTTAAGGGAATTTGCGTACCTTTGTCCTTTGCTCTCTTTACTAAAGGACAATGGAGCTGTGTATCGCATTATGCAATAATTTTCTGATAGCAGAAGTAAGTGTGTTTGTCTGTGTGTTTGTGTGTGTGGACTACCAGCGGGAGCGTGCGATATTGCAGCACGAACTGCATGCGATCGATCATCGCCCCTTTACCATAGGCAAGGTGCTGGGCCCATGGTCCAGTCCAGCTCATACACGCCAAGGTCTGCGTCACCTCTGGGACTTCTTGTCATCAACAGGCCTCTCCACCCTGCTTTGATTACCGGACCCCTTATCATATCCATCATCATCTCTCATCACGTACAAGTGGCACTGCGGCAGCGCCCAGCCTGCTGGCCGGCATCAGCCCCATCTCATCATCGTATCTCTATTTGTGTGTGTGTGTTTGTCTGAGTTTCTTAGCTCGTGCTTCGGTTTTTTGCAGTTATAGCTTTTCGGGCAAAACTGTGTGTAATTCTTCGCTGCTCTTACCTCCTTTCACGGCTTTTACGCAGAACAAAGCCGCTTGCTACAGCTGAATAGTGTTCTATCAGGAGAATCGGGTTTGTTTGTTCGTTTGTTAGATGGTATTGGGTGCTCGATATGTTGATGAAGTAAGTTACTTGCAGGTATGCGTATTTGAGCAGAAATGCTGGTATCCAAGCGCAGGGTCGAAATTCGTAGCACTGCACCCTCAGTGTAAATTAATTACTTTGGATGTGAGTCTGCTTCACTTGATGACAGGAACCGGTAGGCTGAAATAGGAAGGGAGGAAGACTCGGAGCTCTTGGTTGACAGTAATTTAAGTAAGTATAGAACAGTTTCCATAATGAGTAGAATTTTAAGGCTTCTAAAATAGAGTTGAGCTTAGTAAGAGTAGTACGGGCTTTTTATGATAGTTTTTCTAAACTGCAATGCAAGAGTGACAATTAATATAGTTGGAATGCAATCACACCATATATCGGTTCCCGTAACGGCGTTCTGTCTAGTCCCGTCGAGCGCGAACGGAACATTGCCCCCCGGCTTTCGCGCCGTTTTGCTCGCAGTCTTGCAGGTGTAGCCTCAGACATTGAGTATATGAGCATAGAAAAGGTTGTGCATTACATAAGCCTGGTAATGATGTTGAGTAGTCTCAATTATTATTTTAAACAGCAGTGGTAGTTTACTGCTGTTTTGGTTCTTTGCATGGAGCCATGCATTCATGCATGTTCTTTTTTTTTTGTAGTTGAATTTTAATGTAAGAGCTGTGGGGGATATTTCGGTGCGCATGTGCTGAACTCGGTCCATGTCTAGTTTAGGTCCGCCAGTCGATTTGAACCTTGAAATCTACATACCTGGATGTAATTATGCAAGGTGCATCGTAATCTGTAATTAATATGCGGCGCTCGGTTCCACAAATTCCTCTAGAGACCCGTGATTCACGGAAAGTTTCGGCAGTGGCGACCATGTCATCTCCATGCGCCCATTGTTTACCTATGACAGCTTACGCACACCTGGCACTCTTCCCAGCATGCCTTTCGCCTGTTCGTTGCTAAGACGCACGGCGACTCCGCTAGCGGACGACAGTCGGCCTCCTCCTCACGCAATTGCTCCGCGCCAAAATTGGCACTATCTTCTGCCAGCACAGTCTCGAACAACTGCGGGGGGGAGGGGGGGCGGCAGCCCTCCCCCCCGCGTGTAATATGTACTGACCTGGCCTGACCTAACCTCACTACACTTTGTGTAGTGAGGAAAGCCAAGCTCTATGGCTGATGCGTATGAGTACCACAAATGATACCCGTCGAGATCTAGTGCTTTCATTGTGCATTCTTGGCAACGAGCGAGAGGGAACAGGCGAAAGGCATGCTGGGAAGAGTGCGATGTGTGCGTAAGCTGTCATAGGTAAACAATGGGCGCATGGAGATGACATGGTCGCCGCTGCCGAAACTTTCCGTGAATCACGGGTCTCCAGAGGAATTTGTGGAACCGAGCGCCGCATATTAATTACAGATTACGATGCACCTTGCATAATTACATCCAGGTATGTAGATTTCAAGGTTCAAATCGAGTGGCGGACCTAAACTAGACATGCACCGTGTAGCCTTGAGACAATGGGATGACGTCACGACCAATGAGAAAGGCCCAAAGGGGGCAAGGATTCACTTCTCCTTGGCCTCTTGCGAGTATGGTGGTGGCACGCGTTGCTTCCTAGCAATTGCATTGCCCGTTAGTGGAAAAGTGTAGCCTCGGTGCGATTCAGTTTGCCTCTGACGGGGTACGCATGTGTGGCTCGTTGCTGGTGAATTATGTGCGATGATTATCGTGGGTTTTGTGTCAAGGTGATTTACAACGAGGGAGTGCAATCTGAGTGAAAACACTCCGATGCCTTGTGAGTGTTCTTCCACTCTGTTCATGTGTCTTTCTGTGTGTGCTTTCCTCTGTTGCCCAGCAGTCGTGCGATCTTTCCTCGTGTAACAACGCTCGTTGAGCAGTGTCCTGGCGTGCTCTGACCTACATGTTTTCCTTTGTTGACGCATCTAGCCGTGTGTTTTTTTTTCTTTGATGGATAAAACAGATTCTTGTTAATTGTTCTTGTCTTGAGCATTACGCTGGCGCTGCCGCACCCTTGATCTGAATGGGAATAGTGCCAGAACGATTCCTAATAATTTTGGGATTAAAAATTAGTTCATAAAATAACCGCGAGAGGGACAGATGCATGACTTAATAGAGAAGAACAAAGCATTATGATTCCGTTCTGCGCCTGGCTGTCGGAAGGAATGGACGCAGCGTTCTGCGCTCCTCGTGACAGCTTTTGTGGGGGCCACTGGGCGCATTTGTTGCGTAACTAATTCTTTCGCACGTGATGACTTTTGCCCGCTTTGTCTGCGATTAGCAGTGATGTTTCTGTTCATGTCTGGTTGTTGTTGTTGTCTGGGCATTCGCGCCATTTTCTATCTTCCGCAAAAGCCTTGGGAAGGAAAGTAGCGCTGGCGTGATTCTTAATAATTTCGTCAGGAACTTATCTCAAAAAGTAACCACTAGGGGGTGCAGATGCGTGACTTTATACAGGAGAAAAATGCATTACGATTCAGTTCTGTGCCTGGCTGTCGGATGAAGCGGTCGCATCGTTCTGCGCTCCCTGTGACCGCTGTTGTGGTGATTTGTTGTTTGCCATGATGGCGTCCCTCGTTAGCATATTCACTCTTGCTTTCGCAGTAGTTTGCGTTCCCGTGTTTCGTTATTGGGTGGCAGTCATCAGGCCGAAACTCACAAGGCCGAATTATCAAAAGAGCAAATCTCAAAAGGCCGAAAACCAGAAGACCGAAAAATCAAAACACCGAAAAATCACAGGGCAGAAAAAGTCACAAAACCGGATTATCGAAACGCCGACAAATGAGGAACCCAGGATACGAGAACTGGTATTCCAACTGCGATTAAAAAAATGAGCTCTACAGATTAAATAGAATAAACTTGTTGGGAATTAATACAGCAAATAAATCGTTTTACTGAACATCGCATTAATAAAGTACTTTCGATAACTTAGGGCAAAACAAAAAGGAAAAGTAGAGATATGAACCGCTTATTGCGTGTTTATTGTAAACGGTGACAATCAGGTTCGGGTTACCAAACATAGAGAAACACCATCTCCTATACAATTCATTCAGTGGGTGATACAAGTCATTCACTGGCATTCACCAACCACACACTTTCTCTTTGTAGTAAGCACGTTATAGAGTATTGCTAGATTAGGTTGGCAATATGGGGTTCTAGTTTATTGGTTTTTTTAAATGAAAAGAGCAATTCCCTTTCAGTGGTCATTCACAAGGATGCTTACACTAGGTCTTTTGTTCCTTTGGCCGTTTTATTTCGGTGTTCGGTTTGGTTCGGTGTTCTAATTTTCGGCGTTTTGGCTTTCGGCCTTCTGACACTTCGGCGCTCTGATTTTTCGGCCTTTTGACTTTCGGCCTCATGGTAGTTCGATGTCATGATTTTCGGCCTTTTGATAGGCTTCCGTTTCGATTATGAGCGTTCTTCTCCTTCCACGTCCAGACCTGTCCTCACCTGCCCAGACATGCCATAATGAGGCTACACCTGACGTCCCAGGACGTCAAGAACTGGTGGTCAGAAGAAGGACGGTGGTGACACCTTGTTTGATGCTTTGAAACTATGTTGTCACCTGCCTCTGTTCTCCGTCGCCCAGCGATGGTCAGCGGCCATTCCGGACCGCATTCTTCTTGATGACGTCATTGACCTTCAACTATACTCCTTGTCCCCACTCTATATGGACCTGTTTCTTATTTTTTTTATTACCAGCTTATTACCACGAGTATCCAGAAACATGCAGGGCTGTCTAGACACGAGATAGATGCTCACCGATTAGTGTGATGACTCACTGGATTATCCTAATTACTGTGGAAGGTCCTAATTGTTAATTAACTGCTAGTTAAAGACAGAGAAACCTTGTAGTGTTTCCGGATAGCCATGGTCAGTACGTACTATATCACCCTTTCTCTTTGATACATGCTTCATTTTACGACAGCAATTAAAGTAGTCGCATCAGTGATATTACACTTGACCCGGCCAAGTATCGTAGCTCTAGAAATATCTCTTACACTCTTACCCTCTCACTTAAATAGCTCTAGAGATATCTGATTTGCAGTTAGCACACGCAGGCTCTCTTTTATTGTTGTGATGTTTCTGATCTTTCGTGAGGCCCGACGCGTATGCCACACCACGTAGAACCTCGCCAATTTCGAGCAATATGGCCAAATCATTGGCAGTTATTGCACAGCATGGGGCCTGCTATGTTCTCGTGAACTGTAAAATACAAGGGCGATTCGGCGGGGAAGAATTGCATGTTTATTGTATTGTATTTATTGTATGCTTATTGTGTATGATTCATTTTATTGGTTGCGGAAGGTTCTGCACCGAAAAATGAGGGTAACCTCAGTGCTCCTTAAAGAAGTGCATATACTCTGTTGTGCAGGCCTTTTGAAACCATCGGTATCGCTTCAAAGAAGCGAGTACCTCAAAGGTATTATTTTAGGTATTATTATAAACTATATAAAATTATCTAATATAAAATTATTATCACTATATAAAATTATTATTATTTATTATGTAAAGGTATTTTTAAAGGTATTATTATAAACCCCCACAGTGTGGGTGGGGGTTTATAATAAAATTTGTAATTTTGATTGTAATTGTATTGATTAAGAATATCTTCTTTGATTAAATGTAGCGTTATAGATTTTATTTCCTCTTCTGTTGGTGTCGTTCTTGTCGTTCGTGTCCCATGGTCTTCCAGGGTCTCTGCTGTTCACAATTAATTACATAGATCTATCGGCACTTGTAGTTATAATCCTGGAGATTCTCTTTCAGACTATTGTTGCTACAAGCCAAGTACGATTGTTGATATTAAAATGTATCTTTTTCCAGATTATCCAGTGTCAGTATTGTATGTATTATTGAAAGTAGAATATGCTATTAAATTAGATTCTCTTTTGGATTATTGTTGCTATAATGGGAGTATGATTGTTGATATTGAAATGTATCTTATTTAAATTATTTCTTTTCTAATTCTATTTCAAATTATCCAGTGTGGCCACAGTATTGTACGTATTATTGAATGCGAATGTAGATTAATATAATAATAAGTTATCTTTCAGGTCGTTAGCGTGGGGCTCCCTAAGTGAACAATTGGTAAAAAATGTGATGAATGTTGATATTATGTTTTCTTTCAGAATCTGATGACTGGATATAGTGAATAAATTATGTATATTATTTACATGTACTGGCTTGTGTTTTTATTTCTTCTGTTTCAGGTGGTTAAGGTTTTTCGGCTGGGTTTTTCTCCTTCACCTGATTGGCACCACAATTGACAACACTATTGGAACAATTCCCAGCACTATTGGCTTCAATAAATACATTTCAACTTGTACTTTTTGTGTATGACTCCTCTTTGCATGTCTATACTTGCATGTAAACCGCCCACCGCACACCTGTTGTAGCGGGAAAAATACTTGGGATTGAAGTCGGCCCAGGTGGAAAAATTGCGAAAGAAGTCAGCCCATGGTGAAAAATACGCTACGATAAGCGCACGCGCAGCCCACCCACGCCGGTAAGCGCGCAGAGAACCCTCCGCACACGCGCCGCGCGGGAAAAAATAGCGGTGAAGTCGGCCCAGGCGCGCCCGGGACTCATCCCGCTTTTACTTCTGCCAGACATAGTACTACTAACGACGAAGGGATTTGAAAATGGTGTCATTTCATGTGAGATATCTCATACTTATATTTTGACTGCAGTTTAGCTCCGTGCATGGAACGGCTTGAGGTATAACCTGGAAAAAGTGGCCCCCATAGGGAATGCATTCAAGTGATTCCCCTCTAAAAATTCGGGGACTAAGAAATTACCGCGGTAGAAGGAAGCTTTCTACGGCCCCGGAAATACAGGGAGGAAATACAGGAGCGGCCTCTCCGACGATTTTCCATCTCGACTACTGTAACCGCCTTCGCAATGCATTCTGGGGTGCTCCTGCATGTCTGAGTACCACGTGACCGCTCACCTGACCCCCAGACAGCATGGCGTCTACCAAAGTCGACGACGCGACCGCTGTTGTTGTGATAGTTCAGATCTCAGCATTATGTTCAATGCGTTGCTTGCACTTTTATTTCTGTATATTCGGAGGTTTACTCTTCTATTACAAGACCAGTCACAGCCTGCAGAACGCAGGACCAGAAACATCACGCGCGGCGACAGTGACTGCCAACGTACGTACGTTTCTTGCTTCAGCAGTAATGGCTGTACCCAGAACATCGCTAGTCAGACGTGTTCAACAATAGAGGATAGGAAATGAACCTGTGGCACAGCGCTAGCTTCCGAACGAACGATTCAAGGTGACCAGAGTGCACACAGGCGACTAAAGCAACCGAGTGAGTACTTGCGCATGAAACGTGTTCCCGTGACAGAGCTGCTTTCTGTTGAACGAGACTCTCAACCTGGTCAGGAACACGTTACCATAGGTCGCTTCTGCGATGCTGCTCACATTTTAACAATTGGTGACTTTAGAATAGCGACAGCGCTCGGAGAGCAGCGCGAGAAACAATGCATGCAAAGCCTAAACCTTAGAGGTGACCACGTGGTGGACAGGACGCGGTTTTGACTCAGGCAACCGCCAGAGGGAGGCTACGCTCGTATGGCGGGAAGAGCCGCTCCTTGTATCTCTTTCCTCCACGCATTTAGACCCCTTTCTCGCATATCACCAGTACTCTGGCCGTGATAGGACCTTCTGCAATGTGTCCTGGAAAGGTGCCAATGGCTAGAAGCCTTGTGACCGTAGTAGGATGGTTAAGTTTTGCGTTTCGAGTAGCAAAAAGATCAGTAAAACTCACAACTCCCATTTACGGTATTGTTCTTGTGAATGGTTTACTATGGTTTACCGATTAATCGATTATTTTTATTGGAATTTGTAGGCGCCTTATATGCAATTGAAACAAGTTTTTTCGTGTCTAAAAATCCGGGCCCTTCTTATATCTGTAATTAAATCACAACGTTTTACCAATGTATCAGCTTTCAGACATCATTTTGTCGTTCATTAGGAGGTTGTTAGCGTGGGAACTTCCTTGTACTGGTTGAAGGAATTGTTCTTTGTAAATAACTTTGGTTTGCATTCAGCTGGCTTGAGCTTACTCATAAGAGCACTGAGAACATACTACTGATTAACTGAAACATGCATACGATGCCCTGCTGCCAATCAATAGTACGAGTGCTACAATAAACGTTTTGCGAGTTGTTTTTACCCGGACTTCGTTTCATGAAATGTTACTGCAAGAGAACTAAGTCACTTTAATGTGGTAACTGTAAACGTAACGAGTTATAATCCTCAAAAGAAACTGCAATAGCAACTAAGTGCTTACTTTCACAAGCTGGCTATCACTATAGGTTGTGTCCTTGTGGCCGCTACAAGGATCCAACTCATATCACATGCTGTGTGCGGGCCAATAATTCTGCGTCTCGTTCATTATGATGAACAACAGAAAGAGAACAGTCTCTGTTCGAAATATCGGCGGCTCTCCTCTTGGGACACTTCCCCTCATATTTTTTTACTGGTTCACTGGATTCTATACTCTTTTTGCATCTCGTTATGACATCCAAGTGGACACATCACTTCAAAGGCAACTACATAAAGTAATTAAATCACACGCACACAAATCCAATTTGTCACTACCGTTTGCAGACAGGCCTGGTTCGTACACAAACATTGATGATGTCAAAGAAATATGTTCCGTAATCTACAACTGCACTGTAATCTGTAATCATAACTGACAAAATAATCTGGAACTTCCGCATTTACTCATTTGTAATAAATGTATGAGTGCCTTGCAAATATATTTTGCTCCGTAAAAGTCTGTTTGCCCCATTCTGCAGCAAAGGGAACGATAGCTCCAATATAATTTTACTTAAGACGGGTCCAATACATGACACAACACTTGACTTCACTTCAATCTGCTCGTGCTTGCAGCGTAACATATAGAAGGCTAGAAAACAACATCTTGAATTGAATCAATCACATTGAATGCGGCTGTAACAGGTTCCCGTAATTAGTGTAATCTGCTTTGGCTATCTGACGTAGCTTATGTAAGGTCACGTCATACATCAGGTCACGGCCATAGTGATCACCAGCGATGACATCTAAATGGAGGAGGAGGAGTTTCAAACACCAAATTTCATCTTGGAAATCATCGTTCACATACGTATACATCCTATTTTTCTTGATCCTCTGTGCATGCCTAGGGTCACTGTGTCGCAAATAAGGCCATAGAGTTTGCAGCACTTTCCTTTCACCACCTTTCGCCCAAACGTACAACGGTGATGAGGCGAACGTTTTAGATGAGTTGACCAGAGAGTGTGGGATAAGACACCTCACAACATCCAACTTTGAACTCTGAACTCTGAACGTCTCATTGACAACATCCCAACCTTCCCAAGCAACGTCTAAGCACGTTTTTCCTTTGTAGTTAAGCATATGCGCATTTGTGTGAGGTAGAAGAAACACCACAGCGTTAAGGGAACTAAACTTAGAAGTCACATGAAGCATTGTGTTCAACCTATTTTGACATGTTTCATATATCCGAGTGCGAAGGAGTAACAATTTTGCCGCCTCCAAATAGCCCCACATGGCACATCTATCCATCGGAGTTTCTTGTTCATAATCGAGAGCACTGACTGACGTAGAAACAGGAAGAAGTAGCTTGACGACATCTGGATCCCTACTCAAGTGCAAGGGAGTTTGAAGGTATTTGTTTGTAGCGTCAACGGATGAATGTGCGTGATGAAACTTTGCTGTCTCCAGATTTCCTTGTTTCGCGCAAATATGCAACATTGTGTTTCCATCCTTGTCAAGAATCTGCATATCGCAGTAAGGAAGGAGCATTTTGCAAACAGCCTCGGATTTTCCGTAAAAAGCGACAGTTCTCTTCTCATCGTCGTTAACATCATCAAGATTTCGAATTACCTGAAGCATTGCAGGGCACCTCAAGCTTCGTTTCTCGCGTGCTTCTAATTGGTCCATGGTCTCTTTATCTAGTTCTCCTGTGCTCTCTCTCGGGGAGACATAGCTGAGGTACACGTCTAAAACGTGTTTTAGGTCGTGTCTGACAGCTGTGAATATTGCTCGCTCTAGAAAGCATCTCTTTTTCTCGAGGGTTGTGAAGGTCTCAAGATTTTTGAGAGATCGTTTCACTGCTTCTCCAATGTACCCGGCGCATAATATGTCGAGTCTGTCCCTCGCAGCTGAAGTCTCAGTCCGCAAACATACCCTCCATTTTCCAGCGTATTTATTGTCCCACGGGGAAAAGAGTTCGACGTACTCGAACGGTGACATATTAAACAAATCATGCTGGATTAGTTTATCATCCACCGGGACCTCCTTCAATGTTGTTTTATCAGAATGTAGAGCACCTACGTGTAATGGACTCCTTTTGAGCTTATCAACTTGAAGCAATTCTCCTCTTTGAATATCGTGTTTGGACAAAGCAACATATGAAGCATTGTTGTTCATCACGGCAGAGTGGAGGGGAAGGGACTTCGATGCGAGGGCATCGAACAACAGCATTACACCGTCGTAGTGTTTTTCACGATAGAGTTTGACAATGTTATCCCTAATGACGAAATTTTGTTCTATTTGCACCTTTTGCAGTAGGAAGTCAGCTGCAAAGAATTCGGCGAAAGTATTATGAACGAATTCTGGAATTCCGTCGTTAAGATCATTCAGAAAACCTTCTTTGAAACTATTAATAGCCGCGTCCTTCATTAAACGTCCCTCTGGCTCTAGATTCTCTAATTCATCTTTGTTCAATAAGGATTCCAAGGTTTCCAGAGGGAACATACACTTCATAGCGAGGAGTCCATGGTTTCTGTAAAACTGAAGCGCAACGGCGTCCTCGGCGTCTTGCACGGCGTGTAAGTGGATGCTTTCGTTTCTTTTTTCTTTTCTGTACACAATAAGGTGCTTGTACTCTACAAACATCTTGTAGATGTGTACATTATATATGTTGCTATCATCATAAATCTCAGCACGTTCACGTACCAAAGAGTAATCGCCAGACTCTGTCATTTCCCCGTTTCTCATCTCAGCCATCATACGATTAAGGAGGGGCATTTCAAAGATGGTCTTGTTTCTCTCCTTCATGGATGTGTGCAGTCGCTGGAACAGCTCGAAACTTCCAGCATTTTCATTGGTTGAATGAGCAGTTTCCTCATAATTTCTATGGAACTCCGCCTGGTTTTTGTCAGAAAAAGGAAGGAGTTGATATGACACCGTGTGCAGAGCATCTTGCGCATGGGGCTTAAATATAGTACGAGTAAACATATATGTCTTGTAGGCTTTCTTTTTAGATATAAACGATGTAAGCTCAAAGATGCACTTGCGGCATCTCTCGTTCAGTTCATCGAAGGCATCCAAGATGACAACAATCTCGAAAGGGCTTCCGGTGTTCAAACTTTTCTCGAACAAAGCGAACTCTAGACCATCTTTGTGCACTTCGCAGAGATCCGCTAGATACTTGCACATATCCGTTAGATCCGGCGTCACATTTTTAACCGATGCAATTCTCCGAGGAAGGTCGACGTACATCACCCACCGCTTCTTGTCTTGATTTTTTACTTCTGTGCACAAGCGCTTTGCCAGCGTACTCTTTCCCGTACCTGGTGCACCAGAGACTATGACAACCTTCTCCTCTACGTTCAACAACACGTCCTCAGTGTAACACTCACTTCCCGCCATTGGAAGGTGACTGAGAGGACCATTTGATTTCGTCCACAACAGTCTAGTACGAGATTCGTCGAATGTTAGCAGGTGCACTGCTTTGTTTCGGAAATGAGCAGTTTCCAGTAGAGTTTCGTAGTCACCTGGCTCTTGGAGGAGCACAAATTTCTCGAACTTCTTTAATTCCTCCTTGGCTTTTGGCTCACAACCGTGAGGTAGATGTGTTGCGAGTTGACTGTGTGGACAGTCCAGAAGTGCGAATGCCTCACTGTCGTCATCTAGACTACATTCCTTCAAGTTAATTTCCACGGCTCTTCCACACTCTCTTTTCACGTAATAGTTCATAACATGTTCTTCTAGTTCATGAAGAGGAGGCCCCAGGTCAATGCTCTTCGACTCGCATAGCTTTAGGAAAACCGCAGTGTCAACGCAACGTTTGAAGGTATCTATAGTCGTTGCGTCCGAAAACGTAGAAACGTCCTGGCCCTGAAGTTTTACGTGGGAATTTTCGAAAATCCCTTCTTTGCAGCTATTCGTGACATGCGCAAAGGTTGCTTCGTCGATTCTGTGAACTTCGTGCCTCTCCGTAAAGAATGCATCTGCTTGTACTCGTGTCATCAAGTAGTCTTTATCGCTGTCTTCCACGAGCAAGATGACTTTTGATCCAGTGACACAGGATACTTCACTGAAAAGCCGAATCATCTTTTGGACATTCTTGTTTTGTTGGACCGTTACAAGAACAAACGCATATTTGTAGTCTTGTAACACATCCTCCAGTGCGGAGTCCAGCTGTTTTGCATCGAAAAACATGTATGGAAGTCCCGTAGATTGCACAGCTTTGTGAACCATTATTTCGAGAAGCCTCAGTTCTGGGCCCGTAACTACGTGAAGCAACCCGTTTTCCCAGACACTGTTCTTCGGTTGGTTCTCGAAATTGACGTTGAGTTTGCCAATGTTGAAAGCTTTGTTGAGTCTCTCGTTTACCTTTTCTATCATTGTCGCATCTATCGACGGGAATCCATTTTGAATGTATTTCTGCATGTCCGGGATGACAGTATCATCGAAAAACTTTCGTAGTTCCGGTACCTCCTTTTCGAGAACCCTATTTCCATGATCGCTGCCATATTCAGTTAGTATGTGTGGGATACGAACAATCGCTTCTTGTTCTTCACTTGTGTTGAAAGCTAGTCGTATCAATTTATCCACATCGTTTTCTCTTCGTTTTATGTCATCCAGAATGTCTCTGTATCGCTGTTCCTTTTCGGTATCTTCGCGGAAATATGGCTTGCCATAATTTTTATACACCAGATGAAGTGCCATATGACAAGATTCGTGAATAAACGTGCCCCGGACTTCGGCTTCCGTTGCTCCGCCTCCGATAGAAATTATTTGGTTTTCGTAATCAGCAAGTCCGCGGACGTCGCTGCCGCTGCACCCCGTGATCCCCTGGACGTTTTCACTGTTGTAGTCGAATAGTATATCCAGATGCGGTGCTGTGGCAACAACTTTCAATATTTCCTCGTTTAATTGGTCGGTTGAAAGTTCCCTGAACATCTTCTCCAATCGCTCGTCGAAGTCATCACATCCGACGTGGCTCTTCGATTTGCTTTTCAAGTAATAGATGTAGGAGTCTTTGCATTCTTTGGTGTAGTATCGTTGCCGTCGTATTTCAGCTCGTTCAAGGCGTGTGACATCTTGGTAACACGTTGATACTTCTGTGTTCTTGAGTCCACATCCACGCGAGACTAGGAGGCCATGTATACGGATGGATTTCTTTTGAACAGCTCTGTGACGAGCTGACTCATCTGTGACAGGGTCCAACCACAGTTTCAAAGCAGGTGCAGCATCCAGGCACTCTAGAACACGAGCCTCGTCTTCCTCCGCAATGGCTTCGTGCATTTCCTTCCTGACGTCTTCCCACTGTGACGACCTTTCCATGTTGAGATCAAATTCAGGTGTCGAAGCCATGCCTTTGGAGATGAAGCGAGAAATTCCTGTAATTTTAACGAGTAATTTAGGAACGTAAGCAACACTAATTGGAATACAAGAAACAGGTCAAGCGCGGTAATGTATCTGGACCGCGACTCTTGTTTTTCCACGTTTGCGCCGCGAAGCAACAGTGGCTGCAGGGACTCTTGTTTTTTGCTCTGGGGTCATGTCGTATAATAAAAGCAGCAATGATGTGTCGTCGCCGCTGTGTTTTAGGTTCTTGTCTCGTGTCTTTGAGTTTTCATTGTTTATCGATACCTTGGCTTGTTTCCTTATTTCACTCTGGAGACCACGACGGTCATTTCACGGGAACAGCTTTGTTTCATCGGACACATAACAGGAGACAGAGGGATGGAAGCGTGAAGCTTCCAGCCGTCGACCGTATCTAATCCTTGCAAGTAAACTGAGGTATACAAAAAGTAGACACAGAAGAAGTAGACAAATGCGATTGCACAAGACTAGATTCAAACAAGCAACGAAGCATTACTTATTGTAAGGAAAACACAGAACCAGAATAAAGAGAAAAAATACACATGGACGTCACGTGGATAGGGAATGCCATGTATGTAACGTGAATTTCTTAATGAAAAAATAGGAGCATGGGAACAGCACGAGGAAGCCAATATGGACGATCAAAGATTGAAACGCATTGTGAAGCAACAATAATATTATGATAAAAGATCAGTACAGATGATTAATGAATTCGGAACAATGCTAGGACTGAATACGAGTGAAGCAACAGAAGTTTTCGAGTATGTCCGTTCCAGCTAGTAGTGTTTTTAGTCAGCTTGTGTTACCTCACATTTGGGTAGGGTCCGAGACATACAAGACAAACGGACAGAACAGGACTCAAACAGCAAAGCAATTGTCTTTGTCACAGCTCCGCTAGGTTGGGGTAAGGAGGTCATGTATAGACCGCGTTGGAGCGTGAGAGAGGGTTGGGTAATGCATTCTGGAGTCGGGGCTAAATAAAAAGAATACGTACCGTACAGCAGAGCAAGGAAACCCTACAAGATGGCGCATATGCAGGCAAGCTGGCGGTAGAAGTCCATTATGTAAAAGCCTGAGCCTTGGCACACAGACTGTGTGCTCCTGTGTTGATGTCGTCCCTCTGTGTGCTTCTACCTACTCAGGCTTAACGTCCTGGGCAGCTCAGGTAGCGGAGTACGAGCAGGGTGTCTGGAACGAGAGAAACAGAAGAATGTCTTACAAAACACCGTATAGACTGCACTTAAGTCCGGCGACGTAAGTGATTTTCGTTCCAAAGCAGGGAAATGACCTGATGAATTAAAAAAGGAGAATTCACTCCTCTTTTGAAAGGACGCTCGTGTCCAGAAACTCAGCTGTGAAAGCGGAACCACTGTGCTCGATATCGGTCGACAACCCACATGGACATTTTTTCTTTTTTTTTTTATCGTACGAAAAGCGCTTCGACATTAAATGAAGGGACTTTAAAGCCCTTTAAAGACGTCGTGCCACCGGAGCCTCCGCTGCTCCGGCGTCCTCTTACTTCCTACACAGCTCATACCACACAACATTCATACCAGGACAACTAAAAGTATGATAATACCAAGACTGCTAATTTCGGGACCACTTATACTAGGACCTCATGTAGTGCTAGCATGATTTATCGCTTGGCATGAGTTGTCATGGTACAGGTTATGCTAGTGCTGGTTGAGTATGATACGAGGTGGCTTGTATGAGTTATCCGGCAGGATCTGCTACGACCCAAAACTATGCGATGCACCTGCACGGTTACGTCATTCTTTTTCTCAATGCCGCGACTCCGTTGGTTCTTAGCCACTGAGGTTTGGTCGTTCACCTAGAGACGGAATTCCGGCATGCCATCAATGTACGGCGTCTGCATTTCCCATGGATTCCATCGAATGAGAGTCAAGCTGCGCCACTCTATCGCGTGGGGCATTTTGGATACCGCAGTCTGTCGTCCACGAAGAACGGCATAAGAGTACAGTTTGGCATCGACTGGAACCGAAGGGACCATGCCTTTAAGTGGGCTCTGTTGTAGGATGGTAGGAAGAAGTTCACAAGGGGTGCGGCCGTCCGACTGGCCACTCTGCGGTCACTCTGCAGGGGCTCGCCCCATTGTCACGCAGGGCTTTCGAGCAGGTAGCCTGGTATACTGTCGTATTCTTTTCTTTTACGGGACTTCCACGTTAACATATGTGAATTTTGTTAAATCGCTTCTCTAAAGAATACGTACTCCATTTCTTCCATTCAACAGCATCAGTACTGTCACAACTTATCTTGCAAACGGACTCTCTCCAAACCTGGATGTGCGCATTTTTGTGGGTCGCTTGGATGAAGACCGCGTTTGGATGAAGACCGATGAAGCGTTTTCCAAACCAACCGACTGCGTGGGGGGAAATATATTTGAAGTCCTTCTGAACTGCGTTTAGGATGAAGAAATCTGCGCCATCCGCCACATCCCCTGAACAGGTCAAAACAATTCGTAGGCGGTAATGGTGTATCCTGCACTACTTTGGTACACCGGCCTTAGAATGTTGTGGGGGAAGAAAACGTTTAAAGGCACAAAGTTAAACAGTTATATACGCAACAGCCACAGAGCGAGTGCAACTCCTTCGACTCCTCTCGTAGCACCCTCCTCCTTCACTTTCCTCCTCGCGCTCTCCGCACTATTGCCGTACGTTCCTCTCTGCTTTCCCCCTCTCATACTTTCCTCCTTCGCTTCGCTCCTCGTTCGCTCTGGCGGTTAAGGGTGGCTTAAGGCGGTGTCACACTGCGCCGACAACGGAACTGTCCTGACATGACCTATCGGCTGACATCCAAAGACATCGTGTCCGCGAACCAGTCACACTGCACGTACAAGAGACGGCCGACACAGACATCCGTATGTCGGAATCGACATATGCCACTATCGACGGACCCTCCTGACAAAGCCCTGCACACTGAATGACAGCGATAACCGACAAGCTGCGTTGTCCCTTCTTTCAACATGGCGTCCTGAGTACGCCTTTTGGGAAAAGTACGGCGAATTCTCGTTGTTTATACTTGGTAGTCATTATTACGAACGTCGAGGCCAACACAGACGCAGTTGTACCTCATTTCTTGACGCTATGTCTCCCCTGCTTCAGTTCGCCTTGGAAGGCTTTGCAATGCGCTTTCCGTGGCGACCCTTGGTGATTGCGTCATGTGAAGTGGGATTGTGTGCGCTGTCACGTGTGTTGTTTGCCTTCATGGACTCCTATTCCGTTTTGGGATTCGTCAACGGTGCTCCGAGCGGTGACCTCATAATTCTTCTATGTACGCTTCGATACCCCACCTGACGGGGGACCCCTAGGTTGAACTTCTGGACAATCGGACTCCGCAACCGCAAGTTCAGTTTCTTCCGTCTTACTGTTGTACTTTCAACTGTTGAGTCAGCTTGTCCTCCGAGCTTAGTTTGTTACAATACTTCATGTTCCAGCATAACTAGTAGAGTGCCTGTAATAAATTATGCTACCGAAACGAGTGTGTGACTGGATTACTCAGTGATCGGGTGATCTGCATGTCCCGTGCTTAGGCTAACGAGCCAGGAATTGGTCGGGCATTGCGTCGGGCGTGCCCGACGCAATGCCCGACGGTTGCCAACACCAGGAGACGTGAGGGGGGGGGGGGCAGGACTCCGTAGTCTAGCATCCCCGGGGTCCGTAATTTCTCTCACCGGCACTGCTGGGAGGACAGTGCGCCCTGGGCCACCTTCATAGGGAACCTTACCAACATCTGAGGAGAACCCAGGGAAAACATACATCCAGACAGCGCAGTCGGGTCACCTCTCAATTTCGATGTGGAAGGCGATGGTCTAAGCCACTAAGTCACGGTGGTAAGGTAAATTCGGCGAATTGGGAAGGGACATGTCGGTCATTCGGTCAGTCGAACCAGCACATTTGGAGGTCAATGGATTACGGCTGTCTCCCGGCCTTCAATGTATTCGGCGAGTTGGGACTCGGCAGATTGGGAGGACACGAGCGACAAGAAGGGCAGCTGGCCAAATCAGGCCAGTGCACTGCCTCAGAGGGGGTGGACGACTTAGAGTCACTGTACCGGGTTATATATATATTATATTGGGATATTGATGATAATCAATCATCAATATCAGCGTCAATTGTTTATCAGCTGGTCACCACTGACCCAAGCAGCACAGTGTACTGAAAGTCGATTGGTAGGTGGAAAGCCTTGAACAGATTCGTGAAACTAAAGAACACTGATAACACACATACCTTCCACCCCCTATTGCACTCGACTTTCAGTGCATTGTGCTGCTTAGGGAGTTCCGTAATAAAGCAGCTGGTTACAAGATATCTCTTTCTCTTGTCTACAAATCACATCTTTCCAATAAAAGCAATACACCGTAAAGTGTTGCCACCACGATTCATCCTTGTTATGACGGTGATAGAGGCGAGCTCCCTGTCTTAACAATCACATGCTATTGGCGACCACAACAGTTAAATCCAACTCACTTCACGGGCACATACAAGAGTAATCATACCGAAACTACCGCAGTATACCCAGCAAACACATATGATTCCCATATCATCCCGTTTTCATCTCACGGCCTGATCGGGATGAGTTGATCCATGCGTCGCTCCCGGATCTCCGGGAGCGAGCAATAGGAAATCGTCCCATATTCATCCCTGTGAGAGCTGCCTGCGAGAATGCAGACGCCGCGAAACCTCCGCGCCTCCAACTGCGCTTGCGCGGTAGGCAACTGCGGCTGCATTTCGTAACGTTACTACGTGATCCTTAATATGATCGTTACCGAACACGATGCAAAATTTATCAATTTCCTTCTTCATGTTTTCGCATAGCAACATCCAGTATTTCGTGGTTTTAATAAAGATACGCGACTTGCGCTGCTTCTAGGCGACCAGTGGGAGCGAGGTTCAAACGTTCAAACCGTTAGCAAGCTCGTCCGGGTTGTAGGCTGGAGATGTTGTGGTGTGATGTTGCAATTGTGAGCGAGTTTCGGAAGTCCATCATTTGCCACTGTGCGGAGCTAAGATGGCTACTAGCGGCAAGTGTTCATTTGTGTGACTGCTTGTGAGTGTTGCTGGGAGAAAAGACACCGCTCAGGAACCAGACTGTATATGCTGAGGTGCCAAAAAATCTGGATGCCATCACGCACATTTCGACGAAATGTCAGTGTCCCCGTGTATGACAGCCTGCAAGGAATACGTTCGGTAAGGTACAGCGGCGAATCTAACAATGTGACGGCAACGAGAGTAGCCGGTACCCTCAGTCAGGGAATGATGATACGAGTAACAGCGGTCCAATGCTCTTGCAATACGGCGCGTTTCTATCCCGCAGTTCTCAAACAAGTGGTTCGCGTGTCAGGGACATTTATGAAGACACTTCCGATGAAGCCACAGAAGGAGAAATAATGTGTTACACCAGCGAGGTTCAGATACGGCTCATTCGAGCAACGCTTGTACGGAACTGGCGTTACCGATCGCAAAGTGCCGATGACTAAAGTGCATGGACGCTTGTACAGATGTTCAGTCAGAGTGCAATTCTGGAGGACGCTCTCCACTGACATACATGGACCTGAGCAACGTTCAAGGTAAATTAATCTTTATTACCACAATTTGGGAAGCGTTGAGTCAGTACACTGTTCTTCTTTGTAGAAAATTCTGTCACGCAAACTTGTGCAGCACGACTGTTTCCCCGCACTGAAAGACCTGGCCCTTGTATGTCAAATGAGTCACTGTTACAGAACACGATCACTCTTTGTTGAAAATAAGAGAAATGCTGTCACGCTGTTTCTGCTGCAGCGTCGAAAAGCGCAGACCAATCCAGGATGTGTCGTACGCCTGCATCTATGTGGCAACCTTATTCTCACCATATGATTTATTCCATTGTTCATTGGCCTTACATTGAACGTGTTGTACTTTAACGCCGGTAAAATTAAGGCATCCATCATGCAGCGAATGAAGCTGGGCATCCGGACCCTAAATTTCCCATCGGGGTACGCAGAATTATGTATTTACAGCCATACAAAACGCTTTTCAACATGCTTTCAGCGCGGTCGACAAACCAATCCAACCCAAATTTCAGAACCGCTGGATGACCTTGACACTTTCTGCGCTTCACATCGCTTTCGACATTGTCACGCAGAGTCCCACACAGTCCGCCAAGTATACAACGATGCAGTGGCAGACGAGGGAAATGAATGAGCGTCTACTTCAGCCAGTGAGGCAGTAAGCCCAGCTGTCTCAGTCCCACCAATAAGGCAACCAGACGCACAAACTTCACAGTACGGTATGGCAATAGAGATGCTCCCAAACGATATTGTGATGCGTTGACTGCTGTATGGTGAACTAACTGCAAAGCAAGCCGTTCCAGCTGTGCATATCCCAAGCAGAAATCAACAAGATGAGCGGCCTCTAGCCCCTTACTGCTGCAGTGTATATCCTGCATATTGTACGAACAGTTTCTTGTAGGTTAAAAGTGCATTGCATATCATGATTCCGTAGTCAGCATTACAAAAAAATAAAAAAAGGAACGTGTACTATACCAAGCATACGATTCCCTGTGTCATTAATTTCTTTCCTTTTCTTTCTCCCAGATATTGTGCGTGAGTAGCTGGTGCCCTTCTTCTTCTTCTTCAGCCACAAACGAAATGGCCCTTAGTCACACAGGGCGATTGGCCAGGTGCTCTTAACGAGTTCCCACATCTCCATTTTTCTTGGAGGTACCCTTACTGGGAGGTACCCGGGTTCGAATCCCGGTGCCGGCTGTGCTGTCTGGGGTTTTTCCTGGGTTTTCCTCAGACGCTTTCAGACATATGTCGGCACAGTTCACCTTGAAGTCGGCCCAGGACGCACATTTCCCCAGGGCCTTAGTCGTGACGTTGCCCACATACGTGAGGCCGACAACGGCAAGCCCTTTCAACATCACCACCACCACCACCACCATTTTTCTTCTTTTTCATTTCATTCATGTTCCACATAGTTCCAAATCTGTAAACACATTTCCAACACTCTGTACTCGTGAAACAATCATGTGCTTGACGTAAAAAATGTCATCTCCTGTTTAGATGCCAACGTCTTGCGCACGTCAGCGGAGCAGATGCTTTGCACGTCGGTCACAGGTATGTAGCTTTCAACGTTTGCCCTGATTTTATGGCAGATTGCATGTTTTGTACGGTGTTTCTTCGTCTCGGTCTTAGGGTGTTAATATAGGTGCTTCTCGGGGTCTGTCTCAGGAGATCTCCCCACATCGGAAGTAAATACCTCCACTTTGCTTCTTCGCTTCCAGCGAAAGCGCACAAAGCAATTTTTATGATTTACTTTAGCCTTTACAGCTCAAGTGCTCAGAATGGTGCATACCATGAATCTTATTCAGGAGCACCACACCACATGCCTTGACCTCATACTGGCCAAGCTAACAACGGCGCCAAGGGAAGGACCTGCAGAAAATGACATCTTGAGGGAGCCATTCTAATATCGTCCAGAGCTGCTGCGATTCGATGTCTCTGTTTACCATCACAAGGGCTATAATTGGTACGTTCTGCACAATCGCACGCATACTCCACGCGCATTGTCTACATGTATTTGGGATAAGGGTGTGCGTAAAGTTCTGTTTTCTTCAGTTGTGTAGCTCATGGCTTTTCCTAATGTTGCGGGTGCACGTTCTTCTGAGATGTGGGGGCAGTGACGAAAGGGAAACCACTAGACTGATCCTGTGTCAACTGATGTCAGATGATGTGGCACCCCAGTCAACCACATCTGTCCTGCGGATGTCCCAGAACAAACTGCCTGAATCGATGTCCTATAGATCTCCGTAGGATACCCTTAAAGGCTATCTAATGTCCCAAAATTATACAATGAACTACGGACGTCGGATGGACAGAGGACGTCGTGTGGGCATCCGTGTCAGTAGACTTCGCAGTGAAATTCGATTAGAATTAGCGCTGCGACTTCAATAAGCATTAATCTAGTGTACCTGGCTCGTAAGTTGGCTTCATTGGTACTTGTGATCCCAAAATGCAGTTCATTACCGCGACACATTTTCGACTGGGGTAGGAGATCATGCACGAAATCGAGAGCAGCTCACGGCTGGCAACAGGCTGGGCAGGCGGCCGCGGCGGGGTTTTGACCAGCTTGCCCGTCGATGAGTGTGTCAGCTACACAAGTTGGTACTTGTGCACGCTTCAGTTAAAATATCGCTGAAGCAGCAACGTGTACGACAGGAAAAATCTAAATCTTTTGTGATGTACAGTTTGTCTCAGCTGCATAGGATGGAACAGGGAATGCAAGAAGAAAAAGCTATAAGTGTTGTATATCAAGAACAGTTGTTGAATGTTTCGAAAAGTAGTATACTTTGTTCACATGTATCTTTTCCTTGAGACAAATTAAGTGTGAGTAATTTGTACTATCTCAAATAATTTATTTTGGGCAGAGCTGTAAGTTTGAAGGTTGTAGGCTGTCTTGAGTAAACACACATTCCATGTGTTTGCTGCAGTGCTTGCCTTGAGTAGGCGATGTTCGCAGCAAAAAGATCGCGAAATTACCACAATACGAAATAATATCAGAAGTGACAATCTGCTTTACGCGAGCTTTGTGCGTTTCAATAGAATAGCGTCCACGCGTATGTGAAAACATGTCCACCTTTTCTTGTGGATTTCCAGGTTGTAACGCGGTGCATTTTTCTTGAAAAAAGGAAAAAGGTGTACTTTGACTGAGACACGGGGGTAGGTGTTTCTCAACGCAGTCTAAACCCTAAGGTTGACACATCGAACCTATATAATAAGTGAAAAAGTTTGCTTTGTTATCCCTAATGTATTTATTAGCAGCATTGAGGGAAAAAACGGGTAGACAGATCATTATGTTAACAAGGTTCAGCAGCTGCAGCAGAAGCTTCGCTTGTTTTAAAACCATGGTTCATATTAGCTGGGACACCCTCTATACAAACATTTATCAGTTTGCTGTTCAACCCACCCATTTACTATTTTCTCTTCCGAGAGAGATGAGAGAAGTTTGTGAATGTGTTTGTGGAGCGAGAATAGGTAGAACCTTGCACCTCCACTGTGTTTCAGAGGTTTTTCCAACAGTGTGTTTATGTACTCTCGTTTGTAGTACGTGTTGTGTACAAGGAATATTTATTAGGAAATAAATATGCTTTACTGATAAATCGAAAATAGTAGTTTCAGCGCTCTTCGCCATTCTGAGCCCCGGCGGTGGGCGGGTAGCGGGAGGAGGGGCTACGGCGATCTCTGGGCTGCATGCATGCTTCACTGCAATACCTCAAAAGACGCACGCAGTATCAGCCCAGCTTGATCGCTCGGGTGATCCGTGGGAGGCTTGCAGGGACTTTACTCGGGTGGCCAAGTTGTCCGTTTTTCGGAGTTTTTTCGGGGATTGGCATTCCTACCGGGAACGAACGCATCGCCCCAATGCGTGGTTCGGGGTTCATCGCTCTCTTAGCGACACACGTGTGTCGCTAAGAGAGTAGTCGTCCACCCCTGTGAGGCAGTGAACTGGCATCATTTCACCAGTTCCCGCTAGCCGCTAGGGTGTCGTGCCGAGGTGAAAGTACACAGCTCGTGTGTTCCGTAAACTTTTGTCGTGACCTGTACGGGCCGAAATATGCCCGAGTATTGAACGCGGCACGATATGCAAGACCAAAACACTCCGGAAAACCTCTGCCGCAAATTTAAGTTCTGGCGAATCACTCCTCAAAGCAGCTTTGTTTGCAAACGCAAAAATATCTTCCAGGCAAAAAAAGAAAAAAAGAAAAAAGTACAATAATAGTATATGTACAAGTTCCCCGGCCTCATATTTTGGTGGAGCGCGTTTTGTCGTCACGCGCCTAACCTATTGGTGTGTACGAGTTCTACAGTGGTGTACTAGAGTGCCACAGTGTTTTTATGAAAGTTCCACGTTATATTCCTCATTTTATGATCGATGTATCATATACGATATTTTGTGACCTAGTTAAAAACGGAACACAAACAAGGTCCCATGACTTGAAGATAAAGTTTCGTGTGAAGTGGAGCCAGGACACGAGAGCTGTATCGACACGAGCGAACTCGTGCGGGTGGTTAAAAAATGCTAAAATTGTGTCACCCTTGTGCGAACTTAGTGGATCAATGTTGTCAGACGTGTGGCAGATCGCGCAAACTATGACGGTGCACTTCTCAAAACATAGAAATCAACTTCATGATACTTCACAAGTAGAAGCAACACTTTGAGAGAACACAGTGTGCATACATGGATTTCAATGACATAAGTACAGTAGAGTTCCCAATACTACAGGCTGAGGAAACCTGAGCGATGGGCGACAAAGAAAAACAAACACGACATGGCTGTGTCGCCCATCGCGGAGGCTTGATCAAGTTGGGGTTACTCCAACAGCTAGTCTGCATCTCCGTCATAATATGCATAGGTCCTGAAGACACGTGACTTATTCCGTTGTTTGGTCTGGCAACCCCGGAGTCCGAAGGGGGATTCAGGAGGAATGAAATCGATACTTTCTAGATGCGGACGTATAAAGAAGGAATACGGAACGATTGATTGATTGATCGAATGGTAAAGGCAAAAATGTAGATGCTAGTCCCAAAGCAGTCGAGACTTGCTACTCCAGGACGCATTATTCGGGACTCGTTTATCAGTAAAATAAATTTGTCTTTTCAACTTTATTTTGTGCGAGTTTATTGGCACGTCGTAGATACAGACCATCGACTTTGGAAAGTTTACTTTCAAAGTTAGATTTATGAGATCCATTTTTCAATTCACTCTATCTTTACATTGATTACTTCAGCGTCGTCCCATTGTTCCTATTATGGGTTCTGTATCAAGGTCGACTACTCCATTACAGTACAGTAGGTCGACTACTGTATCGCTTTACGAAGGAACGTGTGACGTCAGCAGACATTGATTTTGTTCTCTATCTTGGCAGGGAGGCGTAAGACTCCCATTTTGAACAGATCAGAAGACGAAATAACATTCTGAATGACAGAACTTACCTTATTCGATGTTATAGAAGTGTACAAGCGTCGCAGTTCCCCTGGGTGCCCTTGGTTGGATGAGAGAGTGTCGTCGAATGGCTCAACGAATACCTTCTACGCCAAAGTAAAAAATAAAGAAATAAATGTCGAGGGAATGCGAGTGTGACCAAGGTCACAGGGACCAACTATGCTATGTGGCTAACTGCAACATCGCCACCACGGAGCTTATAGTAGTATTAGAGTCTCACATACCTTTGTTGGACATCACGTGATGTTTGTCCAAGTACCCCGCGGATCACGTGTCAGTCTTTGGACCCTGCACTGATGGTTTCCTGGTTCGTCGTCATGGGCTTTCCAAGGTCAGACCAATGTCCCTCCTGTAACGTGCCACGTGACTTACAAACCGCCCTGATGATCTGCCATCGTTAGAGATAACACGTGACGTCACAAGCGTGGCGGAAAGCGTCTTGTCTCAAATTCCATATAAGGCCCGCCCCATGCTTTGTAATTACATACTTCCCTTGACGTCCCAAGGCGTATGTGGTAGAAAGCATGCTACGTAACGATGATTGGTGGACGGTCGAGGTTCACTTTAAGATAAGGGATAATACCAAAACTAGCATAGTGGTTAGGATGATCGCTTCGCCACGCCGAGACTGGGAGGTGACACGGGTTCGAATCCTGTCACCGGCTGTGCTGTCTGAGGTCCTCCCTGGGTTTTCCGAAGACTCAGATCAATGTCCCCCACAGTTCCCCCTGAAGTCGGCCCAGGACGAACATTACCTCTCCTGTCTCCAACTCCTTCCTACTGTCCTCTCTCCATTTCTTCACGTCTGTACGCCGCTAATAGTCACAGTGTCTTCGCGGCGCTCACACAGAATTCAAATAAAGATATATAAAAGATAACAACTGCGCTAAGTATTCTGGCAACAAAAGACTTTCATAAGGTCATGCTCATCAACTGTAAAAGATCTCATAAACTGTCCCTAATCTTTTAAATGCCCCCCTCCCATGTCTGTAATATTCTTGAGCTTTAATTCCTCCTTAATAGCCATCTTGTTGGTAGACGCATCCTTCACGTGGACATTACGTTTTCACGAATGACCGTTAGAATTGTAATACCACACACTTGACAAACTGCACAAATATAAAAATGTGTATTATAATATGCTAGAAGAGAAAATGAATATATATTAGGATATCTTATCCCCTATGTGAGCAACACATCCACACAGTCGCTCCACGGTGACTAAGAAAGAGATAAGGTTCTAGAGGGTACTTCACGTGATGCCTTCATGGGTTCTTATCAGTTGTTTTTCTGCCTGCGGACCACCCAAGGTGACCTTTCCTAGCGCGGACATCATTAAACTTACACTTTATTTAACGAACAATGAGAAAAAGCCGACAGCAATTGTTCAGAAAGACACCACCAGACACGAGAAGGGATGGCAAGTGAGATTGTTCCCCACTGCGGATGCTACACATCGCGTGAGACGATAAGAGGGCAATGATGGGCGAACTACGCAGATATTTAGGGATACTAGCATCAATGACGAACATTCGAATTAACCGTAACACACACCCCGAAAAAAGAAAAAGAAAAGGCAGACGGCACAAATAGGTGGGAATTCTTAGCGATCATCGGTGAGAGTGACGCTTTATATTAATCCAAGGAGAAGCAAGGGCACGCTTCGGTGATCTCTAGGGAACTTAAGTAACACTTTCCGGACGCAGCGTAGGTTATTTACTGTGACGACTCAGTTTAATACATAATGATCCGCATGGGAGTTAGTGGGTCAGCAAAGCTAGACACAAGAAAATCCCGCTTCTAAAAATACGGTATACAGTTCATAAAAACAATTTACAAACACAGTGAGAACAGTAAAAATAATGGCAACCACACATTCAAACGCTACAACGCAGCATAAATAATAGTGAAAAATATTCGCATTGGGGATCTCACCTTACACTGGACTTCCAGTGATGCTCAGTTGAAGAGATGGAGATCCATCGATCACCTGGCGGAGTCTGGAGCGACGCATATGGGAAACCTGCTTATGTGGAAGGCAGATAAGGCGTTATCTTTCACCGCGCCTTTGTTTGTCCTGCAAGTAAGTGTCACCTCCTGGTGTGGGAATGTGGGTTTAGAGTAAGACTGAAGGAATAGATTTACACCACTAAGTGCAAGAAGCACGTAAATCATAAATCGTCGCTTAACTGGTAGGGTAGTATAGTATTGAAGTATGACATAGTTTACTATTGTTGTGTGATCACAGTCAAAGTTAGCACCGGTATGTTATGTGCGCAGAAGGTAGATAAGCTGCCTGTTTTGCTCTGTGCGCGTCTTTTGTTGGCTGTGCTTCACACATGCTATGCCGGGTAGAGCGCTCGGTATGAGCGGAATAAAAGTATGCTATGCTGCTACTCACCGTCTCGTGGATTAGACAACATATTGGCGACGAGCTGGACGTACGATCCACCATCTCCGGAAAGAATTCTCAGGGTAGTACAGTAACAACTTCGAGGGATATGGCAACACGCATTGCTCAAGTAAGTTCCCTGGAGTCTTTTGATGAGTCTGCTAGTGACTGGACAGCGTATGAAGAAAGACTTCAGTCCTATTTGAATGTCAACCGCATTGAGGATGACAACAAGGTCGACGCCGTCGTTAGTATTATCGGGCCAAAAACATACGCACTTTTGAAGTCTCTCACAAGCCCGGACGCTCCTTGGAAAAAGAAGTTTAAAGAGATACTGCAGTTACTGTGGGAGCACTACACCCGAAGCCTTCTATCATTGGTGAACGAGCGAAATTCCACAGACGTACTCATCTAGACGGCGAAAGCATTAATGATTTTGCTGCAGCGTTACGGAAGCTTGCTGAAACTTGTAATTTCGGCGCATTTTTGGACGAGTCCCTGATGGACAGGTTTGTTTGTGGGCTACAGCGTGTGGAAATTCAAATGGTTTTATTTACGGAAGACAAAAACCTAACATTTCAGAAGGCATTTGATAAGGCGCAAGCATTAGAAAGCGCGACCCGTAATGCCACAGCTACGCATGCCAAAGAAGATAGTACGGAACGACTGCTTAAGATGAAAGAATCTAATCTAACGGTCTTCAAGGTGCGCATCCACGAAGCACGCATCGCAAGCGTGCCCGTTCTTATCGGCAGTCTGTTTCGATTGTAAGAAGAAAGGCCATATCTCACGAGCTTGTAGGTTGAGAACGAGTACTAGCCCACCATAGCTTCTAGTACGCTTCTATTAATGACAAAGTAGCTTCGAGTGTCACTTAGAAGGAGCCTTTACTGTTCACTTGGAGGCAAAAGCAACGTGGGAATCTGTCAATGGAAATGACATGGGAATCTTCACTGTTGACTGACTGACATGACGCGCTTAAATCTACATGTCTGCTGCGATGTGTGTTGTGTCGTCCTTTGTTTGTTTCCCGGTACGTTTTTTTTTTAATCGCTTTCAACGTATAAATCTACATACTCCTCGTTGTCATTATTGATGAAATATTTTGTTCAGTGCTAACATACTGATCCAGGATATTCTGTGACGAGCAACAATCGGGGAAGCACCTGGAACAGAACAACCTCAAGGAACAGGACACAGTCACCCATGCACAAGCAAGTGTGAAAAACGAGGCTTCATCTTCAAAAAACAGTGAGTTCTATGTAGCCGTGTGATGTCTCCTGCGGATATAATTAAATGTTGCAACATGTGTTCTAATTTTTGAAAGCGAGTTTTCAAAACCACAATGAAGCCTTACTACATGTACCCTTGAAAGGAAAGCTATCAGGATTGGGTTTCTTTGTGTGAATATATAAGGGAAAAGAACTGCATCAACATTAAGGTGTGCATGCTAACGTGTTCTTTGGTGTTCTAGTTTTTCATAACTCTGCGTAAAAACGTCCGCATAACCGACAGAAAAGAACCTCGATTATCTGAAAATAATTTGAAGAACTGTCCACATAGGGCAAGGCAGGTGGTATTGTCTCGGCAACATCACCTTCATGGAAGATTTTAACGACTCTCGTGTAGATATTTGCCAATCTGTCTTCCCCAATAGCCACCAGTCTCAGTATTCTTGTATTCCTAATTAGTACTACACAATCTACGGTACCTCTCTAAGCACACACGGTCGCCAGCTCATGAAAATATTTGTAAAAAAAATGCATTACGAGCTAAACACTAGATAACACACATGACATGTGATTATGGAACCAGCGGATGAGGTGGATAGCATCCGGGGGAATATAGCGGAATGTTTTCCTTTCCATCTAGGAATGGGCAAACCAAATCCTCAAATCCTAGACAGGGATTCGGGAATCCCAATCCCAATGCAATGAGACGGAGTATCGAATCTTTTGAATCCGCCAACCGGGTTTGCGTTTTGTCTTTTTTTTTTCTTTTTTTTTATTTGCACATAACGAGTGTGCCGAAATCCTGACTGGCCAGTGCATGTTTTCTTGTTTGTCTGTTTATATTGCTTCACACTGAAACAGTTTAGGCAAGAACTCTTTGGTTCGAAGTTGAAAATTTATGCGGTTTTACTTTTCGATTGTTTCCCAGATTTGTGGAAATCTCAGAGTTTATGTAGTTATTTCCCATAGTGGAAGAACAACATGTTACATAAATTACATTTAAGAACGAGTATACGATATATTTTTCCCCTGAAAGTCAACTATTATTGAATTTGTTTTTCATTAGACAAAGATATGAAATTGTGCTTGAAATTTTCTTCATTAGAAGTACTTTTTTCCCCGAGGCTTTTGATACGGTTTTTAAAGAGAGGATTCGAGATTCATAAGCTTTGTGGATTCGATTCTCTGCATTCCTAACCACAACCGTTGTTCTTTATCCTTCTTATTCTTTTACTGAGCTGTGAGATCGTCTCAAAACTTACTTTACTGAATTTTCGTAACAAAACTACGAGGTCAGTACAAACGTCGTTTTTGCGGCCGAGTTCTATGGCCAGGTGGACATGCTGTCGAAGAGAGAGTGCAATTACGAGACTAATTACCTAAAATTAAGAATCCTGAAACACTCGTTACAGCATCCATCTCTGAGTTTCGATATTCAAATGTGTCAAAACCGCAGGCGACCTGGGAGTAACCTGACCCGAGCGGGGAGTAAAAAGTCGAGAGAAAAAGTTTGATCCGCTGATGCTGGGAGTAACCTGAAAGAATTTGTGGTAGTCCCTCCGTCTCGGGGTTACTCTTCGACTAGCATCATGCTTCTTTCTTAAGAAACAATCTGTACAGGGTACCCCTCTCTGGCGTGCCTTCTGTCCTGACTGGGAACCCGCGAAGACGGCCTCTCTGAGGACCCCCGAAGACAGGCCCTCTGGGGACAAACAGTGAGTCGATTACCTTTAATTGATACGCACATTTGTTTGAGCCTGCAGCGACTGCTCACTTCCGGAGCCAATGTTCTTTTACTCATAATTTACGTGGGACGATGACAGCCAACAGTTTACTCCCCACGAAGGAAGAGGCGAGAGATCCTTGTGTCCTCGAGTGATCAAGCTCCAGCCCCTCGGATTCACAACCTGAAGAGATGCAGCTCTCATCAGAGTTCAGTGGTCAGATCGTGAAAGTGAAATCGGAACCACCCGATTTTGCCTGCCTGCCAGAAGAGGGCCAGGTACAGCAACAGCAGTGCAACGAGCTTTCACCAGGAGGTGATGCTGATGGTAAAATCCTCGTATAAACTATACGTTGAAGGTAGTAAGATCTTGTAGACATGCCGCTCAGACCTCTGGCCACGATGCCTCAGTTGCTAGCGTGTTCACTTACTGGTCCCAAGGTTGCGGGTGCAAACCCGGGTGAGGACACCAGCAAATTGATGGCGGAGTACAAGTTGCTCAGACACGCATACAACCATCGATCCACGAGGAACGTGTAATAAGGGCAAGGGGTTCCTCATGGATTGAGGGGTCAGTGGCCTCGTGGGGACGGTCAGTCTACTCGAATGTGGTCTTGACCCCGTTACGGGCGTTGTTCGTGCATTGGCAGGGCGGTGCTGTTCCAGAGACAGTGTCGGCCCTTTCGTTAAAACCGGCATTCTATGCGGAAAATTCCGGAGCAAAAATGGAGATAAGGTACGCTATACCGTTGGTTGGCTGTACACCGAAATAAATATTTCGAAATAAAATACCAAAGAATCGACGCTTAAAACTTCACCCTTTAGAATAATTTTTTTGAGAATAAACCGCTTAAAAATACACGCTCTAAAAATAAAGGCAGTTAAAATAAATCATGGTTAGGTGTAGGAAGGTAATATTCCGTATGATAGTTTATGGGCCATACAATGTTCCCTTTTGCAGAACTTGCTATTGTGATGTTTCTTACTCGTGTTTGTATTGTTATCAATTACATTTCTTTGCATAACAGCTACACAAAATATTCAGTCTTAAAATGATGAGGACGATGCGCGTATGAATACCGGGCATTCACTCTTGACCCTTGAGCAAGCCGACCTGTGGACTAGGCTAACGAGCTTCGGGAGGATGGCGGAAAGAGCATAGCCATGGCGGTGTTGTGGACAGATTGCGCGACGACGGTCATTCACGCTGGATGCTATTATGCCATCTGTTATACGGAGCGGAATTTAAAATGGTGGCAATTTGAATTGAAGCCAGGAGACAACGCTTCGAATCGGAATCTCTACGGCTGCCTCAGCAGTTTTGTAGGGATTGCAGCACACGTGCTCGTTTGATACGGTTGGCATAAGTAGGATTCAGGGATAGAGAATTTCAGCTGCAAAGTAAAAAAAACATCATTTCATCCGAAAACCCCAGCGCCTACTCGGTAACGAGCGACGATTTGTCACCGAGAAGCATACTCAGGACATCGCTCCAAAATGCTCGTTTCCCCATCCAGCGGACCATCTCAAGGAAAGAAATGTAAAGAAAGCATGCACACACACGCAGAAAAAAAAAGGATAGACAGAGAGAGATAAAGCTGGCCAAGATGCACGACGGAAAAAACTTGCCAGCTGCCAAAGCAGACGGCATCGCCCTCTAAGTTGGCAACACTAGCCACGGGTCACATACAGACAGACAACCTACTTCCAGTGGAGCGAGATCCTCGTTCACACTTCTTACCCGGGGTAGTCCCAAGCACGATGAGCACGCTACCTTCCGCGGGGGATGTAGAGCCATCAGCTGTCCACCAATCAGGGACGGTGGATTTTAAAAGGTTTATTTCGAAGGCGTTTATTCTTCAAAGTTGTCGTAGTTTATTTAAGCAGGGTGGATTTTCTTATTATTTATATTGAAGAGTTTATTTTGCAAGTGGGGTTATTTTTGAGTGTTTTATTCTTACATGATCTATTTCGATGTCGTCGCAGTGGATAAGCCGCAGAGCGCCTGCAAGCAAAAAAAAAAAAAAATGTGTGTAAGCTGTGGCTAATACGCTGAGATTACGGTACATTCTGCAAGTCCTTCTGTGAAGTGTTGTGGAACAGGTGGCAATGAACAGAAGTGTTGTGACCATAGTAGGACCAAAAAGTTTTGCATTTCGTGCAGCAAAAAATAAGGAAAACAGTCACAGCTACCATTTACGATATTGTTCCTGCGGATAAAACAGGTTTATTCGCTTCCTTTTGAGCTTTCAGTGCTACGGTGAGAAAAAAATCAATTTATAGTGCCGTGCCTGTAATGGCGTTTTTCGTGCCTAAATGAGGATTTTGAACCTAACACAATTTTTTTTCTAAAAATCCGGGCTCTACTCATTATCGTAGTTGTCTTACGGTATAAAGGTACAATTTTATTATTAATATTATTGTTATAATAGTAGTATGACAGATGCTTGTAAGGCAGCGCTCACACAGGCCAGTTCAGAGCTGGCGACAGTGAGTGGGGACCATCAACTTGAGTTAGTGGAGATCGGTCAGTGAGCAAAAACTTCAAAAGTTGGTTGTGCCAATCGACCAATCCGCAAGAGGAGCATTGCCACGTGACTCCCATTGGTGACTAGGAGCGAAAGCTGGCACATGTGAGCGTAGCTTAGGAAGATGTCATACATCTGGTTATCTCACCCCATATAGTCAGAGTATTTCTGGTTTTGTCGACCGACGTTTTTGAATGCAATGTGCACGGAGAGGTTACAACGGAGTGTGATTAGCTTCATTATGTAGATAAACCGTCGCATGAGATTTGCAATATGGCTTACTTCTTCCGTTTTTTGTTTTACTGCAGCAGTGACATCTGGTACGTGTCACATTAAAGAAGAACGTCGAGAGGAATCTTCCAATGAACATCCAATCATAGAAGTGAAGACAGAGCCTTACAATGTTGCAATCATAACAGAGCTGGACCAGATGACACGCAACTGTGATTCAATACCTGAAGGTAAATACAAAGTGCTCAAGGGCATTTATAATCCCAGGCCGTGACACATGGGCAGTCTTCAATGCACCGATGCACCGATCCAGATTGAGTGTGACAGTGCGTTCTGGGTATAAAATGATACGAGCGCAAACAATTGCTAGGACACCTTGTAATTCTGAAGATCAGCTTAAACTCTTAATGCTGTAGCTGAACGCACTAATACCAATACCGCTGTCACAAGGGCCGTCTTCAACGACCATCGAGATTGATGACCATTGAAGATGCAGGTAGGTCCCCCTAGCACGTAATGTGTCAACCTAACAGAAAACATTGGATCCAACACTCATTGAGAAGTTGACGCATCACCCGCTTGATGGCGCCACACGCATTTTCGATGGACGTTGGCCTCAGTGGAGACTGCCCGTGTGGCACGGTAATAAGATTAGACAGATTAGATTAGAGATAAATTTCAATTTAAAAAAATGCATTGTACGCATTAATTTCGGTACGCCGAGTGGGACACCAAGTGCCTTCTTATTCTCAACGTATCTCTGAGACGTGGGGAGCTCCTGGACGATTGGAAGATAGCCAAGGTTGTTCCAGTTCCTAAAACAGGTTGCAAACTAAACATTGCAAATTACCGGCCGATATCCCTTCTGAGCACATGTAGTAAGGAATTAGAACATGTGGTATATAAGCATATTTCCAAATATCTGTAAAGTAAGAATTTCTTCTCTACCAGTCAACACGGCTTTCGCCACTGCCTAAGCGCAGTGACACAGCTTGTGAACACAACCCATGATGTTGCTAAAGTTGTAGACGCTCGTTGACAAGTTGGCGTTACTTTTATTTGATAGAGTTTCTCACAGGATTATTATTAAAGTTGAAGGAAATTATAAGAGATGAACTTTATACTTGGTTTTCCAATTACCTTTACAGTAGAAAACAATTTGCCCACACGAATAACGCCGACTCGTCCTTCGTAACAGTTACACCCGGTGTTCCCCCAGGGCTCGGTCCTGGGTCCTTTGTTGTTTTTAATTTTCATAAATGATGTTAGCGTGGGTATCGATGTTAAAGTGAACTTTTTGCCGATGACTGTGTATTCTATAGAGAGATCAATGGCGGTGATGACTATGCAAGTTTAAATAATTGTTTGCAGAGAATATCAGACTGTTGTGAGACTAAGTAGTTACCTCTTAACATAATGAAGTGTGTGGTCATGAGTGCCACTCGCAAAAGGAGACCGCTCACCTTCGATTTTTGTATTAACTCAATGAATCTCTCGAGGGTCTCCGAATACAAATACCTGGGCGTTTCTCTTACATCAGACTTGCTCTGGAATATGCACATCCAATACATAACGAAGAAGGCTGACAAGAAATTATGGTTTCTTAAACGTCATTTTCGTGAATGCACAGCTCATACTGCGTTAACAGCTATCAGAACATCAGTCCGTCCTATTTTGGAATATAGTGATAATTTCTGGGACCCTTACACCAATGCGAATATATTCGACTTCTTGAGTCCGTTCAAAGGAGAGCGTTACGTTTTATTTTCAAGTTGTACTGTTGTCACACCTCAGTTACTCCTCTTTACGCACGGTGTGACTTAATGCCGCTGGGAGAGCTAGAAAGACCCATCGGCTCCAGTTCCTTTTTTGTTTTTCGTTTTTTTTTTTTCAATTACTCAGTAGTCAATTTCAAATTCATCACAAGTACTACATCACTCTGCATGTACCCAGATCAACACGGCTAAGCCATCACAGCGCACTCAAAGCATTCCGGTGCAGGACTGACTGCTTTCAACACTCGTTCTTTCCTCGAACTGTCGAAGAACGAAATGAGTCTGAGTTCTTCGGGCAAAGAGGACGATGTCTGTGTGGCTGGTTTAGCAAGCAGCCATCACTGGTGTTCTGTCAACAAAGAATGTCCCGCCGTCTGCTCTTCGTTGGTCCCCATTCATTCTCAGGGGCATTCGCGAAGCATTTCTATATTTCGGGTGTTGATGAATTTACCGAATACTTTGGGCTTCCTACATTTATGTATTCTCTCTGTTACCTTTCTGCAGAATGTAACATCTCCGCCATCTCTTTACATAGAGCATAAATTTTTGTGCCAGCCTGTATGGAATGCCACGTACTGCGAAGAAAAAAATACCAATTTAGTGAACAAAATTAGGTATTTTTCGAAACGTTAAAGGGGTTAACTTTTAAATCGTGATTTCGGGCACAAGCGGGCACAGGGCGGGTTGAGTGGACCATCCTAGTTGCAAGCCGTACTTAACGTCTAACAGATTCTGAAACACCCACGTGGGTGAAAATATCCACCCTCTAATTTTAATATGCAATTCAGCCGAAACTACTGCGAGAGTGGCTAAAAAGAGAACTTACGTTCCATGTGCACACCAGTAACGAAATATGAACGATTTTTTCCAGTCTACTCGAAACGGTTCAACTAGTACATCGTTGGCTAGTTTTCACTGGAATGGCTTAGCTGTGTCAAATGCGCATAATGGCCCGGAAGCCCTTCCTGCACATTCGGGGTCACATGATGGCGGAGATATAACTGTGCATATTTAAGCATAACCTAATTATACGACACTGAAACAAAAATTAACAAAAAATATTCATACAGGAAAAGAAACAAAATGCTGTGACTGTTTCGAATTGAGGTTAGATTGTTCGGTGCGGTAGTCCTACACTTCACTCCTTGGCAAATACCGGAGTGGTGTGAGTTGCTTTGAGCTCGTGGCCTCAGTCATACACAATGGGGATTATTTGTGGAGTCGGAACGTGAACGGCCTGGCAAAGCTTTGTGAATGTGGTGCCATCTAGTTTTTCATAGACCGAGAATCAGAGATGCTCCTTGTCTGGTATGCCGTCGTAATGTCCGATTTGTGAAATTTCAGACGCAAGAGGGAACACTGATACGCTCCATATTAAGGACAAGCCTAAAGGCACTTGTGATCAAGAATACTCTAGTTGCGCTTCTTCAGGTGCACAGTTCAGCACAACAACAGTTGAACTGCAGCCCGACGGCACTGCACTGTTCACTAGGAATGACCAACCCGCTGAGCGACATCGAGACCAGAGCAAGCCACGTGCACTCGCATGCATGTCGAATGCCAGCCTCGAATGCCACATGTTTGCAGAGTGTCACAATGAGTCTGAAAAGTGTTCCACTCCTCCTCCGACGGATATACAGATGGGAGAGAAGGGTTCTGGGTGCAACATCTATCCCTCTGCATTCTCGTGGTCACGAAGTGACGACAACCATGTGGCGAAGCATACTGAGAAGAGGCCATACAAGTGCGATGTCTGCCCTGCGGAGTTCAGTCAGGGCGGGCACCAACGGCAGCACAAGCGAGCCCACACGGGCGAGAAGCCATACAAGTGCGATGTCTGCCCTGCGGAGTTCAGTCAGGGCGGGCACCTACGGCGGCACAAGCGAGCACACACGGGAGAGAAGCCATACAAGTGCGATATCTGCCCTGCGGAGTTCAGTCAGGGCGGGCACCTACGGCGGCACAAGCGAGCACACACGGGAGAGAAGCCATACAAGTGCGATGTCTGCCCTGCAGAGTTCAGTCAGGGCGGGCACCTACGGCAGCACAAGCGAGCACACACGGGAGAAAAGCCACACAAGTGCGATGTCTGCCCTGCGGAATTCAGTCAGGGCGCGAACCTACGGCAGCACAAGCGAGCACACACGGGAGAGAAGCCATACAAGTGCGATGTCTGCTCTGCGGAGTTCAGTTGGGCCGGAAACCTACGGCAGCACAAGCGAGCACACACGGGAGAGAAGCCATACAAGTGCGATGTCTGCCCTGCGGAGTTCAGTCATAGCGGGAACCTACGGCGGCACAAGCGAGCACACACGGGAGAGAAGCCATACAAGTGCGATGTCTGCCCTGCGGAGTTTAGTCAGGGCGCGCACCTACGGCGGCACAAGCGAGCACACACGGGAGAGAAGCCATACAAGTGCGATGTCTGCCCTGCGGAGTTCAGTCAGGGCGGGCACGTACGGCAGCACAAGCGAGCACACACGGGAGAGAAGCCATAGAAGTGCGATGTCTGCCCTGCGGAGTTCAGTCAGGGCGTGCACCTACGGCAGCACAAGCGAGCACACACGGCAGATAAGCCATACAAGTGCGATGTCTGCCCTGCGGAGTTCAGTCAGGGCGTGCACCTACGGCAGCAGAAGCGAACACACACTGAAGAGAAGCCATACAAGTGTGATGTCTGCCCTGCGGAGTTCAGTTGGGGCGGAAACCTACGGCGGCATAAGAGAGCACACACGGGCGAGAAGCCATACAAGTGCCACCTCTGCCACGCAGAGTTCAGCCGCAGCGGGCCCCTACAGCAGCACAAGCGGGCACACACGGGGGAGAAGCCATACAAGTGTGACGTTTGCCACGCAAAGTTTAGTTACAACGGGAATCTACAGCAGCACAAGCGGACACACACGGCTGAGCAGCCATAAAATTGCAACCTCTGTCCTGCAGTGTTCATCCACAACCCAAACTTGCGGTGTGAAACATGTGCAGTCCCTGTCGTGTAGAATATCACAAGCAGACAGCCTGCAGTGAGAAACCACAAAGGAGCGTTCTCTGTTCTGCAAAGCTGAGGCACAGCACAAACCTGCAGTGAAACAAGAAGACCTACATGGATGTGAAGCCATACAAGTGCAACCTCTGTGCTGTAGAGCACGAACGCACAAAGTTAGAGAAGCCGCTGCTAGAGCTAGTTCAGCCAGAGCATGAACCTGTGACCTAACATGCAGCCACGACACACTTGGGATGGTGACCATACAAGTGCTTAGAGGCCGCGTACACTTTAAAGTGCACCAGTCCTGGGCTGTCGCATGTCCTTGATGCAGACATCTGAAGGAGCACATGCTAATGCACAGATAGGCGAACGCTATTCCGATGCGATCTGTATTCCGCCGTAGTTTACTTGTGTTTCACATTTATGAAACTCTCACTCACGAACAGGCAGAGGGTAAAAGGAGGTGGCGACACATGTGAAACGTAAACAAACAAACAAACAAACAACAAAGTGACAGCCATACAATGGCTCTGAACTGCTAACCAGTGTTTACTTCCATGAAAAACATGCATTGCATTGCTTCCGTTTTGCCTCTGTGTTCCTTTCTTTATTCCTTTCCTCTGTTTATGATGAATGCTTCGTTTACGCCCTGCATCTCCTCACCTGATGACATAAACGAATAAGTCAACCCAAAGAAATAAAAGAATATTTCTACAAGACGTCACGACTTGTAAGATTAATTCCTTTGTGAAGCATATGTGTTACGAGCATCTGTTGTGGAACGCGTTGCAATTTGTTAACAGTTTCTGAATGAAATCTCAGGAGAAATCACCAAGAGATTATTGTGTATAGTATGAGAGAGTAAGGGCTGTGACGTCAGTCTCGAGAACTTTTTTTTTGTTTGTGCCGAAAGGGGGACCGGAGATTGCAACGACTAGAAGTACAGCTCCCATCAACCTTAGTAATAACGTGAGAAGAAAAACGATGGCCTCGTTCCGTCATATGCGGTGAAAGTAATGAAACATGCACGCATCTGTGCACTTAACCTGGTCAAAACATGCAGTAAAAATGTGTCATATATGCGGTAAAAACTCGAGCTGTATATGAAGCTTTTTAACTGGATACCTTGGGGTTGCAGTGAAAGGCCACTATAGCGGGATATTTAAAAAAATAATAATAATAGGAGGCCGTGTTTGGATGATATGAACTGTTGAAGGAAATGTTTGCCGCCAGGTACCGTTGAGTACTGTCAAAAATGACCTCCCTACGTCGCCCGTTGTGAGAGGAGCATACACGAAGACTGAAAGTAAGGTGCGCCTGCACAACCCTCGGTAGGGTGGCGTCAGAAACCGAAGCAAACAGATCGCCGACCGACCTTTGCGAGCCCCTCGTGTACACCTTTCACCATATCCAAGGATTCGACAGGCAGGAGGCCTCCCGTTTCAAGCCTCCGGGTGGCTCGTGCAAGGAAGACTAAGTGCGTTTTCACTAACTGTATCTCCACAGCTAGCACCGGCTTTTCAAAGAGCGCTTGTGCTTCTCCGACAGCGCCGCTGTCCTCGGAACAAAACGTGTTCACCACGTCTTTCGGGGTGTCGAAGTGAGCGGCGTAGAGATCTACTGCCTCCAGCCAGGTTCCCCTTCTTGTGACGCAATAGGTTCAGGGAGCAGGGGAACGTCTGGCATCATTGCTCGGTATGTTTCCCTTTGACTTCACAAAAACTTTCTTCCCGACTGACACCTTCTTTGGCCTCCTAACTTTGCTGCACAAGGTTTGCATAGAAAACTTTCGTGGTGTCAGCAGCCTTTATCATGTACGCAGCTGCACCTGTATAAAATATCCTGAAGTTCTCTCTCCGCCCCCCATCTGGCGAGAGTACCTTGAGAGCATCGTTTACGAATCTGGCTACGGTGCCGTGGTTTGTTTTCTCGAGTGTTCAACTCGCAAGCAGACAAGGCCTCTGGACCTTTGATTATCGTCAAGTTTTCCAACAACCAGATGCGCTACATAGCGACCGCAGGCGTCCGTCGTCTCATCCGCAGCAGGCCACATTGGGCCGTTCCCAACGGAAGACCTTGTTTCATTTACGGCTTTCTCGTACAAACCAGGCAGGTATTTCTTTCGGAGAGTTGATTCTGCCGGTATCTTCGTGCGAGTATACTTCTCGAGGCATTTTCTTAACATCGGATTTTCGAGTTTGCACCACGGAATATATTAGATGCGACAAAGTCTTCAGAAAGGTCTTCCGCACAAAATTCGTCAAACTCTCAAGGCGCGAGCTCGCAGGGTGGGGATGTAGAAGTTGTTGAAGTTCTGCTGCCCTTCGCTTTTTCAGAAATGTGAGACCTCACATGCTGGTCCAACTGGGACTTCCTCTCTGCATTGACCTATAAGAGACAGAAAAAAAAGAAAGAAAAATAAGGGAAAAATCGTGTCAGGAAACATAACCAGCCGTGACAATGAATTTCTGTGAAGCAAATAAAAACTAAAGAACGGCATTGATGTTGTGTCGTTAATAAACGTCTTTGCGCGTACATTGTGTAGCAAAGCGAGCCCCATTTACGCTTATTTGCTCGAAAGATTCTCGTTCGTAATCCTCCCTAATGCATGAAAGCCCATGCCTTGTATACGTTAAGGGAGGAAACTTAAGTGTTGCTCGTCTATACACTCTAAATCTGGTCACCCATAGTAAGGGTTAAAAAATGATCATTTTTTAACCCTTACATCAGGGGTTATGGTCTAACCCTTTTTTATGGGTTATGTAGGCGTGGCCTGCACATAAGGGTGACACTCAAGGCCGCAGTTTTTGAGCCTTATGGGTTACGAAACGTAACCCTTCCCGTAGGCGCTGAACCCCGCTTTATGGGTTACCAGTCCTCTGCAGCGCTCTTCCCTTCACAGCAGTGTAGCTTGTGGTGCGTTATCCTGGTGGTGTACCGTAGCTTGTACTCCAATCATTCTAGAATAGTCGAACAGTTGTACACAGAGGCTTACTGCGCCGTGAAATTCGATCCCGGTGTACCCAGGTCATCACTGTTTCTGCATCTTGAAAAGACACATGCATGAACAAGCCTTAGCTGACGTCAGACAGCTACACTCGCTCTTAAAAGCCGGTCACACATTAAAAGAAAGAGAGGGACAAATGTAAAAAGAGAAGAGATACACACTGTTGCAAACTCACTGTTTCGTCGCGAATGGTGGCCACAGCCATCTCCTCAACGCGAGGCACGTCTACAAAAAGCACCGCAACTTGTTTGTTTTGCGACAGCACAATTCATGGCTTTAATAATCGCGGAAGACACTCACCAATTGATTCAAGACGCCCCTGTGTTGAAGGTGAATGGCCGCAGAACACACACCACCCAGTGCGGTCGCCGGCATGATCCTCAATCTTCCTCGTGAACTCAGCACAATCACACTCATTTTGCTTGCATCGACCGCAAAAGTTGCCGCGAATGTCCTCGGAAGTGAACATCACTACAGCAACAACAAGACGGAAGAGTTCAAAGCCAACGAGTCGCAGAGACAACTTGATCCAAGCCTGGACTCGAAGCTCCGAGCGTCCGCGTCCGTTCAGTTTGAATGTTTCAGCGCAGGCGCAGAAGACGCGAAACTTGTAGCAAATTCGTTCTTGTCCTCGTAATAAGGGTTACGGTTGAGAGTATGGGTGACTGGAATTACGTAAGGGTGATATTTCAAGGGTGACATCGATGACACGTCACTGTCACCCTTGTAGCACGGTGCCGAAGCGTTACAGCGGGCTCATGTAACCCTTGGAACGGGTTCTAGACGAAGTAACCCATGGATTTAAGGGGGAAATGCCAATGTAACCCCTGGAACACAGGTTACAGGCCGTTAAGGGGGACGATAAGGGGGACCGGATTTAGAGTGTATAGTTGAATGTTCCATGCTTTCTTACCTTCTTCTCGCAAATCCTGCGGAATAATGCCCTTCCGTCGGTGCACAAATCTGGATTCTGTGTCGTCCATGTCTTGTAGAGGCCTGAAATTGAAGGCTTAGGTCTTGGCATCGTAAGGAAACGTCGTAAAAGCGACGGACGAACGATAGGCGCCAAGAGAACGCGCCATACTCTCTGTTGCAGACAGATAGGGTACAGTCTGTATTCAGCGCAATCAGAGTGGCGTGGACGCAGCAGGGACGGAATCTCAAGAAGACGTCACGATGCCAAGCGTCTAATCAGCAGATTGCGATGCGAAATGTGGTTCAGATTGATACGTCATATGTGACGTGCAGGGGAAATATGCAGCAACGTGTGAAATATGCATTTACATGTACTTAAAACATGCCGCAAATCGTTTGGGACAAGGCTCAAGTTTGCTTTAGTGTCACCACCACTGTAAACTATGTTCAGGAAAGAATATGTAGAGCTGGGCGCGGGTGCGAGAATACTCGAGGGTACCCGCAGTTACCCGCATATCGTCACGAATTGCGAGTAGGAATTGGTGACCGCTGCGGGTAAAATGCGGATGTACCCGCAATGCGCGACCGCGGGATGACCCCAACTATATAAGTGATCCCTCTCTGTTACACGCGAGCTCAGCAGTGCCCTATGTTGTTGGCCGTATAAATCCATTTGCCACACAGCAGCAGGCAATTGCTGGCGGGAAAGTTCGATTATTAATGCAAACATAAATGGCTCTCCCGTGAATTGCAGTTTGTTGCTGTGGTGTTGCAATCCCAGCACGGAACCTTTAATGGAAAAGTGGTAAGATGTGCTAAATTTTGAGCAGACTTCGGAAAACTATACCATACTTTGTAAAGAAAGGGGAACTGGATGAGGACGAGTGGCTTTGATAACCCAATAAACTTCAGTTAATTCGACTTTGGCAGCAAACTTGATAACACAGTGAACTTCCATTAATTCGCCCGTGACAGGAGGTCGAAAGTTTATATCAAATTGTATCAAGATCGAATTGAAGAATAGGTTTAAAAAATGAGCGAGATCAACTTCCCTTTTATGTATTAGTGTGTGCACTTGAAACGCGCATCTGAAAACATGCCGTCGCATGTTATAGAACCGCAAGGACAGCAAGTTGACATCCTCCGAGAAACCATCCTGACAAGGAGCTCTGATCGTTTGTAATAACTTCTCCATGACCATTTCATGGCACTTTCAGTTGGCATTCGACTAGCGCTCGAACTCATAGCTGGTGACCCCAATTTTTTAACTCCATCTCTGGGTGTATTGCCCGTTACTATCATCCGCAGTAAGCGATAACATTTGTGCACCAGCGTAATACATAGTATGCACTAGTACAGCTTCGAGGTATTCGAGTAATATTAAGATATACTAAAATTACACAACCGAGTACAGGCATCGCTGACTCGAGAAAAATCAGCGTAACCTAATTATATGACACCAAAACAAAAATAACAAAAACACTCATACGAGAAAAGAAACGAGTCACGAATCAAGCTCAGCTTGTTCCGTCTGAACTACACTTTATCTATCGGCAAATACTGGAGCGTGGTGCAAGCCCAAACAGCACAACGTACTGAAAGTCAAGTACAAGGGGGTGGCCGGATAGGTGGAAAGCCTTGAACAGACCCGTCAAACTAAAGAACATTGATAAGACACATACCTTCCACCCCCATTGCACTCGACATTCAGTACATTGTGCTTGTGCATCGTGCAATCGTGCACAATAGGGATTATTTGTGGAGTTGGAACGCGAACAGTGTGACAAGGCATTGGGAATGTGGTGCCATCTAGTTTTTCAAAGATCGAGAATCACAGATGCGCCTGGACTGGTATGCCCTCTGAATGTCCTATTTATGTGCTCGGTGGATGCTGGTGTCGCCTCGAAGAGGCCGCAGGCAACGGCATAGCTCGTCATAACACTACCTCCACACCGGTCATAATTTGTCCCCCCTTCTCTTCTGTCTTTTTCTCTTCTCTCTTCTGTCTTCTGTCTCTTCTCCCTACCTGCTACTGTTCCTTCCTTACTGATTGTGTGGGCACGGACTGTCTGAGAATGTTCAGCGAACAGTGCATGAGCTAGCTTAGCTGCAGTGGAGTACAAGTCAACTACCATCTTTCAGTGGAATTCGAGGAGTTTGCCGTCTAAGCTCCCCGATTTCCGCCAGTTCGTGTGGCGGCACAAGTTCCCCTTGATATGCATCTCCGAATGCAGGATATCCGAGTCTTTTCGCTTATCTGGCTATACTACGTACGTCTCCAAGCCTGGTGAAGGTCAAAGCTCTGCAGCCCTTTTCGTTCGCTCTGACATACCCGTCATACATAGACCCTTGCAAACGAATGGCAGAGGAGAGTGCGTCAGCTGCACAGTCCGTTTGGGCTCTATGGACGTCACTGTTCTGTCTCTTTACTTGCCGCCGGCGTCAGCCTTCAACACAGACAGTCTCGAAGAACTACTTCACTCTCTTCCTCCTCCCTACGTGCTCTGCGGGGACTTTAATGCCCACAACGTTATCTGGGGAAGTACGCGCTCTGATGCGAGGGGCCGGCAGTTAGCGTCTCTGTTTACGCGTTTGGATCTGTGCCTCCTCAATGATGGGTCACCAACATTCATTCAGGCAATGCGCCTGTCTTCGTGCTTGGACCTTACGGCAGTGTCTTCATCTATAGCGCGGCGCTTCTCGTGGCAAGTTGGTGCAGAACTCCTTGGCAGCGATCACCTCCCTGTGCTGATTAACATTCGTGGTGCGCAGCGCTCCCCACTTACACGCTGCATCAAGAGCTCCGACTGGAACGCCTTTCGGTCCACCCTTGAGTGGGCCTTCAGAGACCAGCAGCTAGAGCATCTGACTTCTTCCTCCTTTGCTGAAGTCGTAACCGACGCGGTGACTCGCACTACAACGGCGCGCCGTGTCCCCATCGCCTTCTCAGCTATTGATGCAGAGTATGAACGGTTGCGTGCTATTCGTCGTCGGGCTGAACGGAAGGCTCGTCGTTCCGGTCTCCCGTGTCACATCGCTGAAGCACGACGCATTCAGAAGGCCATACAGAGACACCTGGCCACCCTTGCAAGAAACCGCTGGCGGCGCTTTGCGAGCTCTTTATCTCCGCGGACGCCACTTTCCAGAATATGGAGCATACTCAGGGCACTCTCTACACCTGTTGCTCAACGGCGCCCCTTTCAAGCACTCGCGCTAGCAACCTCACGCTCGGAAATCGACGTTGCAAATGAATACTGTGCCCGTCTAACGTCAGCTTCGATGTCTCAGGGATCGTCAGCTCGTGCCATCCCGGTCGTCCTGGAATCCTCGCAGGAGCAATGTCTGGATGTCCCGTTCTCCTTCAGGGAGTTGGAGGCTGCCCTAAGGAAATCACCCCCTCACACCTCTCCTGGGCCTGACTGTATTACGTACAAGGCCCTCCAAAATCTACCCCTCCATGGCCGACACGCATTCCTTAAGCTCTACAATAATTGTTGGCGGGATGGTGTTTTCCCAGCAGAATGGAAGAATGCAATGATAGTGCCGCTCCTGAAGCCAGGCAAGTCTCCACACGCCATTGATGCCTTCCGCCCAATTGCCCTCACCAGCTGTGTCGGGAAGGTTATGGAACGGATGGTATCCGCACGATTGAACTGGTATTTTGAGAGCACCCGATTCTTTCCTGAAGCTATGGCTGGTTTCCGGCAAGCGCGGTCCGCGATTGACAATGTCATCGATCTCGTCTCCTCCATCCAGCAAGCAAAGTCTGATGGGCTCCTAACGGCCGCTGTCTTCCTGGATGTAGCGAAAGCATACGACAGTGTTCTCCATAATGTTGTAGTCGCGTCGCTTCAAGAAGCTGGTGTGGGTGGCTGCACCCTTACCTGGTTGCAAGCCTTCCTCTCTGACAGGTCTCTGTTCGTACGCACAGCAGATGGTGACAGTGCCAACTACTTTGTGCATCGTGGAGTTCCACAAGGGAGCGTCCTCAGCCCGCTCCTGTTCAATGTCATCCTGGCACATCTCCCTTCTCTTCTGCCCAAGCATACCAATATCACGATCTATGCCGATGACATTTGCATATGGACCTCTGCAGCGCGCCGTGATGCCATTCAGCGTCGTCTGCAACGTGCCTTAGACCTTCTTGTGGCGCATCTTGCTGACCGTGGGTTGTCGGTCTCGCCGGCTAAGACAGTAGCTATGGCATTCACGCGGCGCTCCTTCACCAAGTACCCCCTACTGCTAGCTGGCTCTAGACTGAACTACGTCTCGCATTATCGGTATCTAGGCATCATCATTGATAGGGGACTGACATGGTCGCGGCAGATCAACTCCCTTTCTGCTAGCGCCCGCATCTACTGTAATGTGCTCCGGCACCTCTGTAGATCCACATGGGGCCCGTCCTGTGCTGACCTCCATCGTGTGCACTGCTCCCTGTTGCTTGGCGTTATGCGCTATAGCCTGCCTGTCCTTTATGGGCTCTCCAACACTCACGAGCGGGAGCTGCTCAATATTCAAGCCAGAAGTCTCCGTCTCTTTTTGGGAGTGCCAAAGACAACCGAAACCTTCTCTGTTTTGGCGGAGGCACGCGAGCCATCGATGCTTATTATTCGCGATAGTGTCGCCTTACACGCGTACACACGTTATCTTGTCCGCCATCCAGCCCATTACCTCTGTGACATTGCGCAACGTTATCCCGCATCTGCATTCGGTCAAGCTATTTGCCGTTTACGAAGCAACATCCCCTCAACTTCCGCCCGGACTTCCTTTGCGCCACCCATGTGGACACTTCACTACCCCACTGTACAAACGTCAATTCCGGGCCTTAGGAAAAAGAAGGTTGTGCCAACAGTTGTGGCCTGCCAACTGACCTTGTTCCACATCTACAGTCACCACCGGCATCGCACCCAGATATACACCGATGCTTCAGTCTCTCTAGTTGGGTCGTCTGCTGCCTTCTGCATCCCAGAGGATGGAGCTGAGCACGGCTTCAAGCTCCCTCTTATGTCATCTGCTGAGGCCGATGCATTCGCACTACTGGCCGCTTTGAGACATGTCTCCTCGTGTGCGCCCAGGGCCTGGTCGGTCCTCACTGACAGTAAAGTGGCTCTGGAGGCGCTGGCCTCTTACTCTGCCGCAGTCATCAGTGACACCAATACCACGATCATCGCCCTGCACTCTGAACTTGTATCACTGGGACACGAAGTGGTGTTCCAATGGATCCCGAGCCATGTCGGAATTTCAGGCAATGATCGTGCTGACGCTCTTGCTCGGCAAGCCCACGACGCTGAGCAACCAACTGTCTTTCCCCTTGCGCACTCTATGTGCCAGCTGAAAATCCGCCGCTTCACTGCCAACCGCACACAGCTCTTTCAGCAAGAAGCTATACGCACCAATGCCTTCCTGAAATCCATTGACCCTTTAATGACATATGCTGTGCCTGGCCGCATCCCGCGCATCGAGGAATCGCTGATTCATCGGCTGCGGCTGAATGTGGCCCGAACTCCTCTCCTCCTATTTAAGATGAATCAGCACCCATCACCTCTTTGCCCAACGTGCAACGTAGAAGCCGATGTGCCACACATTCTCATTGCCTGCCAGCGGTACGAAGTCCACCGATCGAGTCTCCGGCGCCGCCTTGCTCATCTAGGCTACCGAGAGCTTTCCCTCGCGGTGCTACTTGGCCCTACCCAGCACGCTGAAGTCACGTCTGCGCTGACACGATTCCTTCGGGAATCTAAACTCCTGGGCATTCTCTGATGCGCAACGATTAGTGAAGGAGCTGTTACTTATTTATTTATTTATTGTATTTTTTTTATAATTTTCTGTACCCCAGCTGTTTTCTTCTGTTTGCTTGAAAGCATTAGGGAATAGCAAGCCCACACCGTGGCTAACCTTTCCCTTTCCTTCTTACTTTGCATTAAACATATCCCCCCCCCTATTTATGTAATTTCAGATGCAAGAAAACGTACTGATACGCACCAGTAGTGCCAGCTTGTCCACGCCTTTATATGTTGACGCTGGAGAGGTTAACGACAAACTGCTAGCAGAGAACGGCGAGTCCGAGGCGGTGATGGGGGATGACCCTCGTCTCATTTCAGATAGCCGCGTTGCTCGTCTACTGGAGCACTTAAGAAACCAGGAATTTGAGCACGGCTACGACATAAACCCGGGCGCCTCACCCCAGACGTTCGGCAAACGGGCCTTGGGTATGACGCGATAAATACCACAAAGCACTCGTCTGATGGCCCAGGTCGTCCTCTTTCACTTGGTAGTGCCAGCTTTTCCTCAACTTGACATCCACCGGAGTGAAAGAGCAGGACACGACACGAACACGAAGGCATTATTTTGGAAAGAAGTGGAGCATCATTGTGAAATGAAAGAAACCACCTGAGCTGTATGAATCACAAGAGCCACAGCCTTAGTTATACTTGATTCACCTCTTTCCCAGTCTTTTTTCCACTTCGCGAAATTGTGCCAGACTTCATGTGTTTTGCTGGCATCCGCTACTACATCTACTACTCGTGCATCTCCCTTGAACGCCTTTGCATTGCATGCTTCTGGCTTATGCTTGTGCTCGCGTTTCAGTTTACTCGGATGCCTCAGCACTGCGCATGTTGCGATAAGTAGAGTATGTTGGCCACATCGTGAATATTGTTGGAAATTGTGTCAGAGCGTCGTCTGCGAGCACCAGTTAGCATGCAACGCAAAATCAACCCTGAAGTACAGTAATACAGTCGACCCCCGTTTATCCGGACTTCATTTATCCGGATCCCGCTGTATCCGGACGAAAGGCACGGGAACGGATTTTCCTCCATGTGTTTTGTTCTCGTTCATCCGGACTTCAGCTTCCGGACTCGGACAAGGATTCCAGGGGAAAAAAGTCGAAAACTATTGTAATCCAGCTTCAGTTATCCGGACTACCGTGAGTAAGAGGAGACGCTGACCCCGCTTCGTCACCCTTTTCGCTGTGTTGGGGTTATTCCCGTCACACGTCTGGGACCTACATTCCTCCGTAGGGGAGACAACCGTGGACGATGACCCCCTTTTCTATTTGTGTGCGTTGGGTCAGGTTGACCAGTCGAGTCATTTGGAAATATCTCCAGCAACTGTCCGGTTCTAGAGGGGAAAACTCCAACCCGAGGGCCTACTGCTTACGGCCCGTTGGCCGATGAAGACATTCCCCTAGCTGAGCTGCGATCCCTGATGCAGAGGCTCACTGCGACTGCCGTAGATGATGCTGCGGTTTCTGACTACGTTGACGTTGGTGAGGATGATGACGCGTGTGCAGCTATGACTGATGACGGTGTGGTTGCTGCTGTTGCCTGCGATGATGTGCAGCAAGACGGTGCCGATGGCGCCATTGAGAAACAAGGCTCCGACATTGACACTTTGCGACCGCACTGACATTCTTCGAGCAGGGCAAAGGCGTGGCTCAACTCTATGCAATTAGCAAAAGTTTGCAGGAATCGAGTGCCTACACTACTATATAACAGCTGTCATTGACGAGATTTCTGTGTTTTAATTAAACCTTGCTCTGTAGGACGTTTCTATTCGGTCGTTTCATTTATCCGGATGCCCCGGTATCCGGACGATTTCGCCGGGAACGGCACCGTCCGGATAAACGGGGGTCGACTGTAATAAACCTCTACCCGATAAACGTCATCATGACTTTGTTAGACAGACTGAAACCGAAACAGATCGGAAAGGGAGAGCTGGGTTCCACGAATGGGCACATGTTTGCTGCCTCTTATGGAAAGAAAAGTAGGACCGAAGGTAGATTCCCTCTCAGAGACCATCGGAATCCCCTCAAGACTGTAGCTTTCGTGCGCGACCTTGTTCGCCACTATCTTTGAAAGTAGTTCAACTCTATCAAATTGGTGCCAGTGTCGAACATTATGACGTCATTTTTTACAAACAAGGAGAAGTCTATTATCGAACCCAAGTTTTGCACAGAAAATCTGCAAGTATTGCACTTTTTACTTTTCAAATTACTCGAAAATTGCTTATTTTTAATAGTGCATAATCTTACTCAGTGCAGCACTTCCCATAGATTCTTTTCGTAAAACTCGGGTTGTAGAAAAATAATAACTAAATAGAGAGCGATCAGACACAGAGAAATAATTTATTTCAAAATCAACGACGCCATCTCGAAGAAATCACTCCGGTGCGGGCGGCTGGGCACCATTGAGCACGACGGTTGCAGGGACAGACCTGTGGCAAACGAGTTGCAAGGAGGAATCAACCAGATGGCGCCACTGATGTCGATATGCACGAAAGAGAGAGACAGAGCAACAAAATACTAGAGGGGGATAAACATGGCAACAAGAAAGACACTGTTGAAGAAGTATAACATCATGTACAAAATATTGCTCATCAGAAGGGAAAAGGACCAGCGCGAAGCTAGCCATCGGGGCGCTTAGGCCTAACCACAGTGTTCGGGCTCATTCTGGTTTGCTTGGAACACAGAAAAAGTACTAGGTGCGGGTAAAAATGCAAGAATGCACTGCAAATCACCTCTAAACATCGGGCAGTGCATACACTGGTCATGTTCGCATAAAACGAACTCACAGCTAGGCAAAAATGCGCCAAGACCAGCCACATCGGGGAAAAGGTTTAACCACTACGGCAAATCACTCATCCTTTGCCCTGCAGCCATGGAGCGTTCGCTCGCGTCGAGAGCCAGACCAGGCTCCCACAGCTCCCCATAGAGCCCATAGTTTGAGATAATTCACACAATGCTGGGCATGCAACCAATGAAAAAGCATGGTGATGCATACCATTCGGCCCAACAGGAGTCAGTTTGGCTCCCCTTTTGGCCGGTCCTGACTACCATCGATTTCTCATGGTTTTCATGTCTGTTCGCTCGTTATTCCGCATTTCAAAACAACTAAGACAAAATTTCAACAAATCAGATTCGTTTAGTGCATAGTATTAACTGAGAAGTCTCTCCGAAATATTTACTAGGCGTGCAGAGTCCAAAGCTCTTTGCGTTCGTTGACAGACAGCAATCAAACCGTGAAATGTGCGGAAGTAATAGTGACCAATTTGATGACTTAGAACTGGGTTGTGTTGGATTAGAACTGGATTTTGGCTTAGAATTGAATTAAAATAGGCTTCCCTTGGATTCGAGAGAACTGTTGGCTGTAGGACCACTCCGTCTACTACCAAGCTCTCTGTGCCGTTCCTTGATTTGCCTTGTCCGTCCCAAAGGACGCTCACCGATTCGCCTTGCCCAAGTGACGTCTACAAAAAGGGTATTCAGGAATGCTCTCAGTATCCGTCATCTGCTGTGGCCATTTCGTTACATTAAATTGTAGAGAAGGAACTCCATCAATTCCCTTCGGATTTTCGGCGTCACTGTCTGTGATCAACGAAGAATAGAATGGCAATACAGTTCAGGTACCCACCGCGACGTATGCGATGCTCCCCTTAAGTTACACTCACATTCATTTGTTTACTCACTATTGCCGTCCACCTTCACACATACCGATTCAGTACAAGCAGTTATCTTATTGGAATTAAATACCTTCTTTCCTTTTACAATGTGCTTTAAATGCATGTGCAACTGCAATTTAACTGCAATTTAATTAACGTCCCTAGCAGAAGACGGGGTGTTTAAGCAAGATGTACCCTGCCACCAAGTTGCTGGCGGCCTCGGTTGGCGGGTTCCAACCCGCGGTCCCAGGATCAGAAGGCGAAGTTTATGTATTTCCCGTAGTCGATCAACAACGTGTTAAATGAGTTACACTTTGGAAGAATTATATATGCATATCTTGCCCCGAAATTGTTTTTTATTAAACAAAGTTATCAAGTTATGCTTCAAAATGCTTCAAAATACTTTCAAATGACTTTTCGGTAGAACATAGACGATACGAAGGCAGAAAAAATAGGCGATTTCAAGGTGCCGGTGGTGAGAAAATCAGAAAGTGATATTTATACGGTAGGAATGACTGATTTATTTACGCACGGTAAACACGACTTTCGTGCACGAGACTGTGCTTCTTCGGGTTACAAAAATATAAACATGGTTTGGTAGAAATCCAGCGAACCGGCAGGGAACTCCCTTCGTGTTTTCAGTAGAAGAGTTTTTTTTTTCCTGGCTTTTTAAACGCCTTTAAAGAGAGGATTCGAAAGTTGCGAGATTTGTAACTTTGTCATTTACCAGGGTGAATGATTTTTATTTACGATTGACCAATTTTCATCATTGATAATGTCGATATGGAGCGTACGATATATCATAACGTTCCTCCTTCCTCATGGCGAGGTATCAGTCTTTGAAGATCCGCTTGTACACAGCGCACACGAAAAATGTCGTCCGTAGATGGTAGGAGTGCCACGAATATTCGAGTACTCAGTATCGTTAAGTCTGTATATTACGCCAGTCCTATGTGGTTTCTTCTGTCCTCGTCTGTTAGCATCCCTCAAACTGCACACTTCATATATGTTGGTGCACGGTATTGCATTTTCAACGTGCATTCGGACCAAGCTATGCGTGCAGCTTGTATATCGCCAGCTGTCCAGCGCTGCTTTCTATTCGTTTCGCGCGGAGGAATTTTTTAAAGAAAATTCCTCGTTTGCGCCGCGAAGCGACTGTGGCTATGAGAAGCGTACAGACATGGACAGATGGAGAGAGGACAGCAGGAAGGAGTGAGAGGCAGAGTGGTTGGTGTGCGTCCTTGGGAAAACATCAGACAGAAGAGAAGGTGCGGGGATTGGAACCCGTTTCACCTCACAGTCTCGGCATTGAAAGCGGCCACCCTAATTACTTTGCCACGCCAGATGAGCCTCATAGTGGAACATCGTTGCGAGCACCTCATTACTTCAGCCCAACACGCAGTAATATATTGTCATGGATGAAAACAGACGAGCGAGACGGCGAATAATCGGCGAACGCTTTATTCTAACTGCTTAGCTGGCTAACACGAGAGCGGTAGTTCATAGACAGAACTAAGGTAAAAGAATAATGCTCCGACTGGGAGCTCACAAACTTGTATGCACAGCGGTGAACATTGTAGAAAGCGCTCGTCGGTGGAGAGGAGGAAATACAGAACCCAGGCAGCACAATGTACTGAAAGTTGAGTACAATAGGGGTGAGCCTTGAACCACCTAAGGGTGGAAGACCTTGAACAGACTCTTGAAACAAAGGAACATTGATAAGACACGTACCGTCCACCCCTATTGCACTCGACTTTTAGTACAATGTGCTGCTTGGGAAGCCTCTCCAAGCTCGTCGGCCCGTCCTTGATTGATGCGAGCGAAGGAGCAGATGCTTCCTGAAGGATCGCTTGCAATGTAACACTACGTGTCGCGGGCCCCAGCCCGTCGTTCGACGCCTCATTGCCTGTTGTTGTTGTTGCGTGTGGTCGCCCCAAAGAAGATACGTGGCAATATTACTTTGGTTGCCGTATATTTGGTTCGTATGAAAGCGTCTCCGAGCGTCTACTATGAAAGCGTCGTCCCGCTAGGGAGTATGACACCCTGACGGGTCCGGCGGACGGGTATAGACAAGCGTGTAGTCGAAGTCACTTTAAGTGTTCGTTGCATCTATTCAAATCAGCCTGCTGCTTGAGAGTGCCTGTCTCGGCCATAACGTTCACTGTCTCTATTACGCATTATCGCTATGTAGTATGTATAATGCACCGACACGCCGAAACAACTATACGGACTTCAACAGGGATCCGGACAAAATGTCCCCGGACAGAACGGCCCCGGACGAAAGGTCCCCGGACAAAATGTCCCCGGCTGCAGTCCCTCACTGCGAAATTAAAGTTCCTGCTATATAGTCGTTGCTAGCTTCCGTGACAATAGATGTTTGTTTTCATACTGTCCGTGGAGATTGTGCGTCAGGGGCCGACTTCTCTTAAGGGGATTTAATTGCTTTTGTAGTGCCGTTGTTAGCTTCCGTTACAATAAATGTTGTCATGCTGTCCGTGGAAATTGTGCGTCGTGAGCCAACATCTCTTAAGTGGGGGGGGGGGGGACACATGCAATGACACATATCTCAAAAGTGAGGACCGTTGCAGTAATTGTGACATGATCAAACCAAAATATTTATTTACAATTATTTACATGTGCACCTATTCGAGTTCCGCTCTAAAAGCGGATTGTTCTAGCAACACCTCGTAGAAATTCTTCCAGAGTTTTTTCATGCTGGATGTACTGGCTGCAAAGATTCCGAAGTCTTGCTTGCAGCTCCACAGTTGCTGCTTTTATGCGTTTTTGAGGACGGATTCCTATCGCTTCTTGCTGGAACACCGTTGAAACAGCGCCTTCCTCGAGTCGCAAGGCGTCGATGAGCCTGTGCACAGAGGGGTGACTATGTCAAAGAATGCTTTCAAAGCGGCGGTTCCACGCCTCCGAATGGTTGTTTGTACGGTGGCCGTTTGTGATCGTAGCGTCGTGAACGTTCCATACCTCCGGCGGAAATTTCGGTGGCACTCGCCGTAGTGTTACATTTCCATTTCTTCGGGGTACATTTCTGAATGAGCCCAACACATAATTGGTTTCAAAGTACGTGACCAGTTCATCAATATCTGCTGGCTCAATGGATTTGAGGAGATGAAAACCATCTTCTACCTCTGAAACGGGGAGGAAAGCAAGGGCGTCCAGCATGCGGCATGGCTCGTAAGATTCGGAGAACTTTTTTTGGTAACGGTTTCGAATTCGGGAACCATTTTGATTTATCCCATCTCTAATATGAATGCGTAGTCCTAAATAGTTTATAGTTACCTATTTATCCTTTCTCACCATTAGTTTGCTTTTTGAGTCTTAAGTTTGGCCCAATATTATCATTCACTCTAATTTACTTGTTGTTGTTATTGTCGCCGTTGTTTCACGTCGTTGTGCGAACTTTGAATGTTGGTGTCTTTTATAAAACATTCATGGATAGACCAATCTCGAGTGGAATTGCTCTTCATGGCTTCGTGCGTTCTTATCGCCTTATCAGTTGTTTTCGTGCCGGCGGGACCCAAGAGGAGACCTTATCTAGGGAAGAGGCCATGAAACACGCCGTTTGCAGCAGGTTCTGAGAATAGATAAGCACCATCATTGCATCAAAGACTTTGGAAGCCGCCGTGTTATTTTTTCTATTATTTCCTGACAACTCTTTAAGACAACGGTTGCCATTACGGGACGACGAGGGACATCGACTCTTCGTTGGCATGCTGCATGCCAACGAAGAGTCGAAGTCCCTCGTCCTCCCTGTACCTCGGTACCAAACCGAGCTGTTGAACCTTCTTCCGCGTTGACTGGGTCATGTGGAAGAAACATCCCTGTGTCTTCACGTCGCCTCCAAATACTTCTTTCGCGGCATTCATTGATGCCTTCTCAAAGTCGGTTAATATAACCTCTGGGTAGGGCGAGCAACCAAGCGATTCGCATCTCGATGTAATCGCACGGAATAGTTCCTCGTAACACTCCTGGGTCTTCCCTTCCATGAGTGCGTAGACGACAGAAACCGCAGCCTCACCAAGAGGGATTAGGCAAGAGGCAAATAAATCCCTTTGAGAGAAGTCGGCCCAGGACGCACACTATCTACACGGGGCAGCATGAAAACAGACATATATCGTCACGCAAGTTAGACACGGCTATGTAACAATAACTCAAATTTTAACTTTCATTTCGCAGTCGGCTGGGGACATTTTGTCCGGGGACGTTTGGTCCGGGGACATTTTGTCCTACACCCACTTCAACATCGCTGATGAATTAGTTACATTTCTGTTCCATTAACTTCAATTGCAACAGTTCCTTTTCTGATTAGTTTTGCAACCTCTGACTCTTAATTGCGTGACAGCGAAAATAGGTGAGGATAGTGAAATAGCGAATTAGAAAATAGTGAAATTTTGAGGCGAATATATCGGAATGCAGAGGTAATCACATACTGAGGGCACAAGATATCGATCCATAGTATATAAATGGTAGTGGTAAATAGTTTAGTTACCTAGTTATCCTTTCTCGCTGTTACTTTTGTTTTGAGTCGTAACTTTGGCCCCATATTATCATTCACCCTAATTTATTTGTCCTTATTCTGGACCTGGTTTCTCTTCATGCCATTGTGCACGGCTTCAACGTAGGTGTCCATTGTCAAGATTCGATGCCAACACCACTTTCGAGTGGAATTCCAGGTGATGGCTCCGTGCGTTCTTCTCGTCATATCAGTTGTTTTCGTGCCGGCGGCATACAAGAGCAGACCTTACCTAGCGAAGAGGCCGTGAAATATAGGGTTTGCAACAGGTTCTGAGAATAGATAAGCACCCTCATTGCATTGAACACTTTGGAAGCCGCCGTTTCTTTGTGTTATTCCCTGACAGCTCCAAAGACATCTGTTGCCCTGTACGGCGAACAGGCCGCAACAACTGGAAAGGAGGATTGCTCGTGATTGGCGGACGAAGTTCTCACGTGATCAACTTAAACCAGACGTCACTAAACCAGTGGCTAAGTGGGACTGGTGAATACGGGAAATTAACTTTAATGAGAACAATATGGCTATATTTTCTCCCGAAATTCAACAATCATTTAATTTGTTTTTCATTAAACAAAGGTATCATATGCTGATTCGAAACAATTTGCTGTACGTTGTTTTTTCCTGGTTGTTTAAACCATTTTTTAAAGAAATGATTGGAAAGATTGGAGTTTCGTAAGATTCGGAGAACTTTTTTTGGTAACGGTTTCGAATTCGGGAACCATTTGGATTCATCCCATCTCTAATATGAATGCGTAGTCCTAAATAGTTTATAGTTACCTATTTATCCTTTCTCACCATTAGTTTGCTTTTTGAGTCTTAAGTTTGGCCCAATATTGTCATTCACTCTAATTTACTTGTTGTTGTTATTGTCGTCGTTGTTTCACGTCGTTGTGCGAACTTTGAATGTTGGTGTCTTTTATAAAACATTCATCGACTAGACCACTCTCGTGTGGAATTGCTCTTCATGGCTTCGTGCGTTCTTACCGCCTTATCAGTTGTTTTCGTGCCGGCGGGACCCAAGAGGAGACCTTATCTAGCGAAGAGGCCATCAAACACGCCGTTTCCAACAGGTTCTGAGAATAGATAAGCACCATAATTGCATCAAAGACTTTGGAAGCCGCCGTGTTATTTTTTCTATTATTTCCTGACAACTCTTTAAGACAACAGCTGCCATTACGGGGAACAGACGGCGACAACTAGAGAGGAGGATTGCACAGTATCACCGGATTTAACAAGAGAGAGGACAGTAGGACTGGCTAGAATGTCTGTTTAGTTTATTAATATATCTGCATCGTCGAAGACTTTAGAGCAGCGAGGAATGAATTTACGAAACAAAAGGAAACACATCTTGCACGCGCATGACATGCGTGCATACAGATATAAATGGATGCATGTAAACAAACTCTGGTTGTACGACAACATAATCAGAAAACAAAGCGCTATTCGATTCACAGGCAACATTACTTGACAAACTCTTCCATCGTGATGTAGTGCAGTTGAAGGAAGACATCTGTTCTGAAGTCATATTCTCCAAGTCGTCTCGAATGATGGACTACAGAAGACATACTGTAGGGAGAAGCAAATACCCGGAAGGTTTTAAAGCAGTTCCATTATAATACCCACTCTACAAACATATTTATGTCGAATATCATCACTTCATCATCATTTCAGGAACATTTCCGTCGTAAATAATACAGAGACAAGGCAAATATGGCGTCACCATTTCGAACGTTCTTCATTGGAGCATTCTACAAACGAATAACTTTCGTGTGGGTAGCGTTAACTTTACAATTTATAATTTCCTTCGCATTACCGTCTATTTCGGACTCGTGCCTTATGCGAAATTCGTCTCGATATTTTATCGGCCAAATCGAGCACATCGACTCACTCCAATCTTCCCTATAACGCCAGAGGAGCTGCAAAGCTGTTTGCCTTCTATAGTCCAGAAAGGGTAAAATGGAGTTGCGTAAGGTCTGGGAAGACAACAGGGATTGTACCAAAGAGATTACATAATGTCTTCAATCCAGAAATTTAAAGAAAAAGGCTTAAAATGGAATCTCGCCCTTACTATGGGGGAAAGGGGCAACAATATCCTCTCCTCTATAAAATTTCACCCGCATTATACCAGCTTCATTTACTAAGATACTCGCTCCAAAGCAACTATATGTGATGACGTCATCTCTGCTCTCTCAAATAAAGCATAGACTATGAATGTGAGTTCACCACTTTCTACACTACTATACTTAAAAGAAATCCAGAGTGAGGTGAGGTCTCCGATGCGTATATTTTTCACTATTATTTATGCTGCGTTGTAGCGTTTCACTGTGTAGTTGCGATTTTTTTACTGTTCTCACAGGGTTCGTAAATTATTCTTTATCAACTGTATAGCATATTTTTAGAAGCGGAATTTTCTTGCGTTTATCTTCCCTGATCCTGCAACTCCTCTGCGACTCATAATGTATTAATCTGTATCGTCACAGTAAATAACGTATGCTGCGTCCGGAAGGTGATTACTTAAAACCCCCAGGGATCACCGCGGAGCGTGCCCTTGCTTCTCCTCGGATTAATATAAAGCGTCACTCTCACCGATGGTCGCTCAGAATTCCCACCTATTTGTGCCGTCTGACATTTTTTTCCTTTTTCGGCCGGCGTGTTACGGTTATTTCGAATGTTCCTTATTAATGTTACTATCCCTAAATATCTGCGTAGTTCGCCCATCATTGCCCTGTTATCGTCTCACGCGATGTGTAGCATCCGCAGTGGGGAACAATCTCACTTGCCATTCCTTCTCGTGTCTGGTGGTGTCTTTCTGAACAATTGCTGTCGGCTTTTTCTCATAGTTCGTTAAATAAAGTGTAAGTTTAATGATGTCCTCGCTAGGAAAGGTCACCTTAGGTGGTCCGCAGCTACAAAAACAACTGATAAGACGATGAGAACCCACGAAGGCATCGCGTGAAGTACCCTCTCGAACCTTATCTGTTTCTTAGTCACCGTGTAGTGATTGTGAGTAAGTGTTGCTCACATAGGGTATAAGAGTTTGTAATATATAATATTTTTCCCTTCTAGCTTAATTAATGCATATTATGATACACGTTGTTATATTTGTGCAGTTTTGTTATGTATAAGGTATTACAATTGTAACGGTCATTCATTAAAATAAACGTAATATCCACGTGAAGGTTGTGTCTACCAACAAGATGGCTACGAGCGGTTGTTTTTAGAGTGGTTGTTTTTACGGCGGTGGAATTAAAGCTCAAGAATATTACAGACATGGGAGGGGGCATTTAAAAGATTATGGACAGTTTATGAGATTTTTTACAGTTGATGAACATGACCTTATGAACGTCTTTTGTTGCCGGAAGATTTAGCGCAATTGTTATAATCTTTTTTATATGTGTTTATTTGAATTCCGTGTGAGCGCCGCGAGGCAACTGTGGCTATGAGTGACGTACAGACGTGAACAAATGGAGAGAGGACAGCAGGAAGGAGTTGGGGACAGGTGGGTTAATATGCATCCTGGGCCAACTTCAGGGAGAACTGTGGGGGACATTCTTCTGTTAAGTCTTCGTAAAACACAGGGCAAACGTCAGACAGCAGAGCCGGTGACAAGATTCGAACCCGTGTCAAGTCCCAGTCTCGACGTAGCAAAGTGATCATCCTAACCACTATGCCACGGGAGCTGGTTTTGGTATAATTCCATTCTTAAAGTAGACATCGGCAGGGAGAAGCAAATACCCCGATAAGGTTTTAACGCAGTTCTATTATAATACACACTCTACAAACATATTTATGTCGAATATCATCACTTCATCATCATTTCAGGAACATTTCCGTCGTAAATCATACCGAGACCAGGCAAATCGGGCGTCACCATTTCGAACGTTCTTCATTCGAGCATTCTACAAACGAATAACCTTCGTGTGGGTAGCGCTAACATTAAAATTTATAATTTATAATCTCCTTCGCATTACCATCTATTTCGGACTTGTGCCTTATGCGAACATCGTCTCGAAATTTTATCGGCCACATCGAGCAGATTGACTCACTCGAATCTTCCCTATAACACCAGAGGAGCTGCAAATCTGTTTGCCTTCTATAGTCCAGAAGGGGTAGAACAGAGGTGCATAGAGTCTGGGAAGACATCAGGAATTTTACCAAAGAGATTACATAATGCCTTCAATCCACGAATTTAAAGAAAAAGGCTTAAACGGGAATCTCGCCCTCACTGTGGGGGAAAGTGGCAACAATATCCTCTCCTCTATAAAATTTCACCCGCATTATACCACCTTCATTTACTAAGATACTTCCCCCAAAGCAACCATACGCGATGACGTCATCTCTGCTCTCTCAATCATAGCACAAACTATGAATGTGAGTTCACCACATTCTGTACTACATTTACTTAAAAGAAATCGTATACCGAAGCATGCTATACTATTATACTATACTAGTTTACTACTTAAGCCACCATTCAACATTTACGTGCTGCTTGTACGTAGTGATGTAACTCTATTCCTTCTGTCTTACTCTAAACCCACATTCCCACACCAGGAGGTGACACTTACTCGCACGACAAACAAAGGCGCGGTGAAAGATAACGCCTTATCTGCCTTCCACATAAGCAGGTTTCCCATAAGCGTCCCTCCAGACCCCGCCAGGTTACCGATGGATCTCCAACTCTTCAAGTAAACATCACTGGAAGTCCAGAGTAAGGTGAGATCCCCAATGCGCATATCTTTCACCATTATTTATGCTGCGTTGTAGCGTTTGACTGTGTAGCCCCGATTTTTTTACTGTTCTCGCTGTGTTTGTAGATTGTTCTTTATCAACTGTATAGCGTAATTTTAGAAGCGGAATTTTCTTGCGTTTATCTTCGCTGATCGTGTAACTCCTCTGCTACTCATAGTGTATTAATCTGTAACGTCACAATAAGTAACGTACGCTGCATCCGGGAGGTGGTTACTTAAAACCCCCAGGGATCACCGCGTAGCGTGCCCTTGCTTCTCCTCGGATTAATATAAAGCGCTGCTCTCACCGATGGTCGCTCAGAATTCCCACCTATTTGTGCCGTCTGCCTTTTTTTCCTTTTTCGGCGGGTGTGTTACGGTTAATTCGAATGTCTGTCATTAATGCTAATATCCCTAAATATCTGCGTAGTTCGCCCATCATTTCCCTCTTATCGTCTCACGCGATCTGTAGCATCCGTAGTGGGGAACAATTAATGTCACTTGCCATCCCTTCTTGTGCCTGGTGGTGTCTTTCTGAACAATTGCTGTCGGCTTTTTTCTCATAGTTCGTTAAATAAAGTGTAAGTTTAATGATGTCCTCGCTAGGAAAGGTCACCTTGGGCGGTCTGCAGGTGCGAAAACAACTGATAAGACAAGAAGAACCCTTCAAGGCATCACGTGAAGTACCCTCTCGAGCCTTATCTCTTTCCTAGTCACCGTGCAGTGACTGTAAGTGTTGCTCACATAGGGCACATAGACGTTGTAATATATAATACTTTTCCCTTCTAGCTTAATTGATACATATTATAATACACATTTTTATATTTGTGCAGTTTTGAAACCTATAGCTCCCACTGATGGTCCTCTATTCGACAGAAAAGTTTTCGTTATGTTAAACCGGTAGGGCCCTGCTGTAGGTGAAATTAACCCTCAAGGACATTACTGACATGACATTTAAAGGTCGGAATACGGACAGTTTACGAATAGCTTGTGGGTGCGATCTTCATTACAATGCAGCAAGCCCTGTATGGAATCTGAGACAAGACGCTGTCCACCACACTTGTGACGTCATGTCCCGTCCGTAACTTTGGAAGATCGTCATGGGGATGTCTCGTAAGTCACATTGCACATTGCAGGTGGGCCATGGGTCCGGCGTGGGAACATCGATGACGATCGCAACTGAAGTGTTCGGCGGAGCCAGGGCACGATGAGCGCAGGGTCACAAAGACTGACACGTGATCTACCTGGTGCTTGAAAGAAGTACTGAAGAAAAAGGTCTGTAAGACTCGAATACTATTATACGCTCCATTGTGTGATATTGCATTCAGCCAGATAATATAGTTGACGGGGACTATAGCCCGCATTGCGTTGACGTTTTCTTTTTTTACCGTAGCAGGTATTCGATCAACCACCCGTCAACACGTGCCATCACAGTGAGGGCTGCCAGGGAGGTCACATTCTTGCACACGGTTGTAACGCCCAATAAGGTAAGTCCCGTCAGAGTCTCCCACTTACCAGAAACGACCGATTGGCAAACAAACGCGTTTGCTGGAATCTGTTCCGTATAATTTCAGGCTAGATAAACATTTTGAACGTAGAACAGATTCCTTAAAGGGACTTTCTGGACTCCACATGTGAAGTAAATAGGCCTCATCACATGATCGTCATTCGTGTAGTAGTTTTTTTTTGACGAACCCAAGCGGAAAATATTTTACTCATTGAATATGTTACTCGCAAATCGTTTATTTCAAGTTTCTTCGGTTATGTGACTGGTTGCTCGACATTATATTCTGAGTGTGAACAGATGTTCGAATATGTTTATTCGCGTCATCTTCTGCAAGCAACCGTTTCGATCCCTGCCATCTGGGAAGCGAGAGCTTCGGCCACGCTGATTGGTTTTCGCAAGCACGTGACCTTACCGGAAGTAGATGCAAACACGTCTTCGAAGGTGTCTTCAGTGATGTCATGGTTGGTTTAGTTGCGGTATTCTCAGTGCGAATTTTCCACGCGCAATTACTTTTACTTTCATTTCGTTATTATTTTTTTACAACTTGATGGAAAGAGAGATACATAACAAACGTAAATATACGGTGTAACACACTAGTGCGTAAATAACACAGTATAGGCAGTATAAAAACATGTTTGCTTCCATATATTAACTGCAGACGGCTTCATCATTTGCAACGCTCATTTTACCTCAGATAGGCGACCTTTTGAATCACTATGTTTCCCGTGTGTGAACCACACTCTGAAAAATTCTCCTACTTTGCAGAGACGATGACGACCGTCACGACAAATGAATCCGAGCTGGAGCTTCACAAACTCCTTGAACGAGCAGTCCTTATCCCCTACTACGAGAAATTCATCGAGATAGGTGAGCCAAAACGGAACTTCATATCACCGGGCATGTCAGTCAGGGACGTGACACTTTCGTCGTCAACCACGCAGAGCCAACAGGTCGGGAGTGACCGCTGCCGAGGTCATGGGTTCGAAACCCTGTACCATGCGAGCAGAAGTCGCTCACGTCCTCCTCTGAGACTGTAGCCAAATACGCTGTCCCGTGCGATGGGGTTTAGCGAAGGTTGAGTAACTCTCAGTATAGGACGAATGATAAGGTACTTCTTGACCAGAGTTCCCTTTCGAGGCAAACCCCGATGTTACTAGAATGCCTATTTTCTTACTACGACCGCGAAGAGGCAAAGGTCCCAGTACAAACTATCGCATGCCAACGTTGTCTACACTGAGGGATGTGTTTATATTGACGTAATTCGTTTGCAGAAATATGTTTCAACGACAACTTTCACCTTGGAACCGAAGACCAGCTTAAACGGGTTGTCGGGTCCGGAAGGGCGTGCATAAGATCGATGGTGTAATTTTCTTTACCGCTTTGTAGCTTCCTTTGGTGACGTTCCCCTCCCGAAAACAGCGTATATATTAAATAAACGGAATTTCAAAACTCGCACACTCTCAGAAATACCGAAAAAATCCCCCCCAGATATAAATAGCGTTGATCCCGTAATATTTGGGGAATATATTTTTCGTACGATTTTTTTTCATGTTAGGTGAAACACCCTACAGCAGAAGCCTCAAGTCCTGAGAACAAGTACTTTATATTACTAAGAGCAGCTACTTTCCATGACTCTTTGCATATTCTCAAGCACAACGATGGTCACCTCATGATCTAAAAACTAGGAATTAGAGGAACATCTGTTGGAATATAGATAATTACCTCAATACTATGCACGTTGGAGTGCAGATGCACATGTCAGTGCATTGACAAAATGCAAGGCGACTGTTCCGTCCACAAAAAAAAAAAAAAAAAAATACGGGTCTAGATAAATAATCTTTCATATCGAAGACGAAGGCTGCAAACAATGACACTGGTACCTCTACAACGCGATGGATTTACTTGTCTTGATAAGGCATCTGTCCACACTAACCTCACTTACGGATTTGCCCTTAGGCGGGGACAATGTGCAGCAGCTTCGTGACTCCAGTGATCAAGATATCGAGGAGTTGATCAACATGGTAGGGATGGCCAGAAAGCCACCTCACGTCAAGAGGTTCAAGAAAACACTGGCAGAGTGGAAACCAGACACAGGTAAATGGAAAACCAAATTTGGAGAAGGGGCTGGATCTTATGTACCACGTGCTGGCGTGCGTGCGCGATACATATGATGGCCGTACAAAAAGCCGGCGTTTCGTTGAACTTGGCCTCAAAGTCAGCCTCAGCAGATCAGTTAAAGAGCTGTTTTCTGCAATCTCCGTAAGTCTTTCAAATGTTTCTAATTGCGTTCATGGACCTCCTATATGGAAGCAACGATTGCATAGGCTTCTGTGAGAACGCCCTGCTCTCCGTATATGCATAACTTGGCAGAAGTGTAGGATAGTTAGGTAGAATTGCAAGCAGCTGCATTCCTCTCTAAAGAACTTACTCAACCGACAGTTACGTTACCGCCACATTAGCCCTTCAGTCGTTTCCGACAATGAATAAGTGCGTCTGAATCTAAGAATAAAAACGACAGTTGCAGCAACGTCCACTCCAGCGGATGAAGCAGAAGGGGAGCTTCACAAGCTACTTCGAGGAGCGGATCTTCTCTCCTACCACGACAAGTTCATGGAGATAGGTGAGTCAGAATAGGCCGTGTCGATGCATACACGGATTACTAACGGAAGCTAGTCGTGCGTGTACAACTGCGGACAAGAGACGGTGCCGTATGATTCAGAGCGTACCCGCGACCAATTAAGCCTGCTTGGAGAAGAGAAAGATACGGGATAAATTTAAGAAAAAGGAAATCCGCTTAGCACGCAATACGTATTTTGACTCCCACCTGGTTCGTAGGAGACGCCGCGCGACATGCCGTCACTGTTAGCGTTGCGTCCAGTGTAATAATGGCGACACAGAACACAATTGTCAGGTTCTCACTGTAAAGGTCGACTTGCATTCTGAATAGCGACTCCTGGTGGACAGCTTGACAGACGAAGCAGGATTTCGAGCGACGTCAAATGTCGCTCGATTGCTTCTCTAAAGGGACGCTAAAATTCAAAAAGAAATTGCTCTCATATGAAAATCGGCGTTTGAATTGGTGTAATGCAAACACAATGCGCACAGCGCTAGCGCTACAGGAGAGAGCGACCAAATTGGAGTACCGACGAAATAAGCAACGCAGTTAAGATGTTTAATTGAGAAAGGAAGATTTTCATTTATGGAAGGAACCAGAAAGGTCGTCCTACTTACAGAACACCACGATGGTCGCAACAGTTACTTCCCTCTAGTTTTGAAAGCCGTACTGTTCCACAAATTGGGAGGACTGCTTTTGCATACTACTGTCTATACATGTCTATACATGAAACACGTTATACAGGATGTTTGCTGTAACGTGTCCCTAAATTATATTTAAAAAAAATTACGAGAATGTCGCTCGCTGCATTCGTCTTTGCGGCACTTTTTTCGCCAGGGAAGACTGATTTTGTCGTATTTCAACTGCGATAAATTGAATTTTTAAAATTGATCTCGCTAATTTACCGAGTTAACCCCACGTTTTTCCAACGGAAATGGAATGCGCATGTTCGATTTACCGCGAAACATCACTGAAGGCGTCCAGCACCACAGCGGGAACACATGAAAAAAAGAAAGAAAGAAGACATGCAAAAAGGCGCCGTTTTGGGACTCCCAAGTCGTTGGGCGCGAGTAGTTCAGCGCTATGTGGGCCGTCGTTGCTCCGCCCCCTTCACAGTCCCTCGCCGCACAAAATTCGCTGCGTCACGCCTTCAGTTTCCCCTGACGCTTCCTGTCGTTCCACGCATATCTCTTGCCGAGTCCCAAAACGGTGCTTTTTGCACTTTTTTAAATGTGTTCCCGCTGTGGTGCTGGGTGCCTTCAGCTATGTTTTGGGGTAAATCGAGCATGCGCTTTCCATTTCCATTGGAAAAACGTGAGGTTGACTCGGCAGATCTGCGAGATCAACTTTAAAAACTCAATTTAATGCTGTTGAAATTTGACTGATGAAAAAAAAACTAAAAAAAAACTAGTGTCTTCCTGGTGAAAAAAGTGCCGCAAAGACCAATACAATAAGCTGTATCCTTGTACAATGTCTAGATTTTTGTTTTATATAATTCATAGGCACGTTATAGGAAATATCCTGTATATTTCCAGTCTCCTTACCTGAACCTCATCCCATTGATGCCAGATAAAGTATTCGCAGCGGATTTTGAGCCCTGTTCGTCTTCCTGTTCTTGTGGACATTTCGTTCCCGTGGAGCTGAGGTGACTACAGGTGTTTTGTCGGCAGCCCTAAATGATGTTTTTATTCCTTTCTTTTTTCGGAGACTGCCACGTTTCAGTTGTTGATCTTCTATGTACAGGCCCCGACAAATATTTACGGAACACGCAGCAGGTGTATTTTCTCCTGTGCGCGACAGCCAACCAGCGATCGGAAACTGGCCCGTTTATACTTTCAGAGATGTGAGTGAGTTCCCTGGTAGCGACACACTGCGAGAGTTTCGTTATGGCTTTAATGTGCCCAAAGCAGGTGGAGATCTTGGGGGGGGGGGGCACGCGTTCAGACCTGCCCTGAATTCCAGACTTGAACATAGTGTTAATGGGCCCATATCCCCAAGCAGCATAATGTACTCAAAGTCGGGTGCAATAGGGGTTGGACTGGTAAGTGTAAGGCCTTGAACAGGCTTGTGCAACTAAAGAACATTGATGAAACACATACCGGCCACCCCTATTGCACTCGACTTTCAGTACATTGTGCTGCTTGGGTGAGAATGCACGTGGCACTTGTCCATAGGGACCCCCCTCCCTTTGGGAAATTCCTAGATCCGCCCCTGCTCGAAACATGGTTTGAATTGGTGTCGCTGCCGTCTCACTCCTCTCCCCCTCTGAACGAGTGAACAATCCCACTTCCGCTTGCCGCTAGGGTGTCGCACCGAGGTGGAAATATACCGGTGGCGTTTTCCGTAAACTTTTGCGGGGCCTGTACTTCTACTCTCGCGACTAAGAACGCCGTGAGCGGCACCGAAGGCCAAGCATCGCCGACGCTGGCCAAGGAACCGTCGAGAAATCACCGTGTGCAGGTGGGCTAAGCGGTTTTCTGACAGGCTGACGTCACCACAGCGGAACTCTGTGTCTTTCCGTCGAGAAAACGATGTACGCGGGTTTCATTTTATAGCGCGGTCACCGCCATGTATCGCAGTCGGCGCTATTCTCCCGGATATTTCTAGGGTTCACTCACCATTCAACGTCTACTATCCACCTGTCGCCGCCCTTTCAGTTTGTTTTAGTGTTACTTCTATAATGCATGGAGTCACGTGTCTTGGAACCTTAACCTCAGTTTTGGAATTGTCTTTAGGCGGGGACAATGTTCAGCAGCTTCGTGACTCCGTGGGGAACGATTTCCAGGAAGTGATTGACCTTGTTGATATGGCCAGAAAGCCATATCACGTCAAGAGACTAAGGAAAGCACTGAGCCAGTGGACAGGACCGTCAGGTAAATGAAGAACCAAACGGGGAGAAAGAACTCCATCTTCCTGTATGCCGTATTGGCGTCCAGTACCGGTGTATAATGGCACACTGAATGCCACGAAGGTATTCTTTGTTGGTTCATAAATCCAGCATTAGAAGCCAAGTAGTTGACGACCTTTTTTCTGCCATCTCCCCAATATACGTAATCGATCTAAGATCTAATTGCATGGAAGAACATTTCAAATTGAAGCAGATGATCACATAGGTCATTTGGGGGTACTGGACTTCCGCATGCATGATTGCATAGAAATGTAGAATTGAGAGATAGAGGTACCGACAACCTACCCACAACTGACTCGATTCTCACACGCGCTGTCGCCACATCAATCACTCTGTAGTGTTATCTCTGAGCATCGTTAAATGAAGATAGTGACAGGAGTTCCACGTTATCTTACAATAAATAATGATTTTGTGTGGATGTCGATCGATGGCTTAACAGTCAACATTGCTTTACAGTCACGGTGACGTCCAGTGCAGCCAACGAATCAGAAGAGGAACTTCACGTATTACTTCGACTAGCGGATCTTCTCTCCTACCACGACAAGTTCATCCAACAAGGTGAGTTAAGAAAATGAAGTGTGTCTTTGTGTATCGAATACAAGCGGAATCCAGGCAGGTTGTTGCATTTGCAAAGGCGTGTGTATCTGTGGGGCTGGTGGCGGTGAAAGCCGAAATATGAGATAGAGGTGAGTGTTAAGATAGAGAGAGTTAAGCCGTCATCTACTGCTGTCCCGAATGCTAGGTCTTCTTCCTGCGCTGAAGAAGCGCTAAATTTCAGCTCGTAGACCTGTGTGAGCGCGCCACAAAAATTCTACGCTTCGCTAATTGGCAGAGGGCGCGGCATGGTGGGTGGACGCCCCCAGCCAAAACGGGCCCTCGGGGTGTTTTTCATATACGTACTTTTACCATATAGCCGTGTGGATGCAACTAAACATTAAAAAGGCTAGCTCTCTATACAGTTACAATTATTATTACGAATAAATCTCCTTTGACAGATCGATAATTTCGGCATGCTGAGCTAAGACTGATGATGTTAGAATGATGGATTGGTTGTGTAGAAACTCGAAAATCGCCAGCGGAGGGGAACACGGAAAAAAAATGTTTAGTCCTGTCGTTTCGTACTCCCTTGTATGGTTTTTCTTGCCATTCTAAGAGTTAATTTAAGAATACTTATTTTAGAATGGGTTTAAATGTTTGCTGCATCCCCTGGAGAGAAAGAACGAAAAAAGACTGAAAATGCGGTCATTGGGATTGCAGAGGTTAACGATCTCTATAGTATAAGTCATCATGAAACTATTTAATGCGAGACAAAGGCAAAAATTCGTATTCCAGGTCAGGTAGGGTTTTCTGCGTTAGGGATGTGTCTAATGTGTCTGAGAGGACACGTTACAGATGTTTAACCGCGGTATTGGATTTGTTCTCAGGCGAAGACAATGTGCAGCAGCTTTGTGACTCAACGGACGAAGAGTTCGAGACACTTACCGAGCACGTAGGCATGGCCAGAAAGCCCCTTCACGTGAAAAGATTGAAGAACGTACTCAAACAGTGGTCAAGAAATGCAGGTAATTGGAGAAATCCCAGGTTCTGGTAAAACGACTCACTTTTCGTGTACATGCTCGTGGCACTCCATGGTAGTATTCATACACGACGGTCCGTATTGGCAAAAAGGAATTCGGTTGTATACGTGCGGTGTTTTTTGATTCCCAGGTCATAGGCTGAGTGTGAACAAATTTTTTAAAAATATATATAACACTTTTTCCAATATGAAATCAATTGCAATATAGCATATGCTAAAGGGCACTCCCTAGCAGGGCATTAGCAAAGTCCAAAGGCAATGTCTTAATTAACTTTCATTAATTAACTTTTTAATTATAAAAGCTACAAAGCTGTTCCTTTCGGTCACCTGATATCGTAGCCATTTTCAGAACAAAAATCCGTTCGATAGATCGCCCGCAAAAAATTCGCGAAGGAACGCCATTTTTTTCTTTATTTTGTTCATTGCGCTTCTTAGAAGACGCGTCTTTCTTTCACCCCCAATGTGAGAGGGAGAAAGAGCACACTATCGCCTCTCACGTCCTGGAAAAAAATTAAAAGGAAACAGAAAATGCAACCCAAGATAAGGCCAGTTCCGATAGAGTCACCCGATACATTTGTTTTTGTTTTCTTTCCGCAAGTTAAAGCTCATCTTCGACGCATGAGGCGGCACTGTGCTCCTTACCCCTCTCCCTTTGGGGATGAAGGAAATACGCGTCTTCTAGGAAGCGCAATGAACAAAATAAAGAAAAAAATGGCGTTCCTTCACGAATTTTTTGCGGGCGATCTATCGAACGGATTTTTGTTCTGAAAATGGCTACGATATCAGGTGGCCGAAAGGAACAGATGTTCTCATTGGGACAACTTTGTAACTTTTATAATTAAAAAGTTAATTATTGAAAGTTAATTAAGACATTGCCTTAGGAGTCTATCAATGCCCCCCTAGGGAGTGCCCTTCAGCATATGCTATATTGAAATTGATTTCATCTCGGAAAAAGTCATTGATATATTTTTAAAAACTCTGTTCACACTTAGCGTGGACACCCTGTATACATAGTAGCAAGGTGTTACGTAGCACTGTAAATCAGTTGTATTTTGCTTTACGTTTCCTTTACTTCAATTTCCGCTGTTATGCCTCTAATTATGCCAGTCGATCTCACGAAAAATCTGCGATCCACAAAAGATGTTACGGCCCCTTCGGAGCACGTACAGGTTGAGGTTATTAAAGGCATGTGCCTCAACAGGGATTCTGAACTTGGGAGGGGAAATTTGGGAATTGAAATGGGGGAAGGACGCCACGCGGCACTCTCTTCCGGTCGTCACTTGTGTAGTGCATCATTCACAGGACATCTCCATCGGCAGGGACGCACCAAGGGTAGGTCATGGCAGTTTCTAGATGCGCGTGTCTTATCGCTGCTAGTGGTAGGGTCGCTCGCGAGGAGCAATACAGCCTCAAGAAATTCGAAAGAAGCAGTTAGATACCTCAGAACTTATGCGCGTATTGCTTTGGAGTTATTATGAGTAGAGGTCCCAAGGGATAGCGCCTGGATGAACGGCAAAACGGGTGTATGCATGAGCGAAAGGGTGTTGAGAACCGATCACGTAGAGAGGTACCAAAGGAGTTTCAGTCATATGTCTCCCAACGACTCCCTTGTCAAGTGGGCTCCAGTTACATCAGTCATTGTGTCTTTTTATGACCGAGTGCTTCTCTGGAGCTTGCAAAAGAAATACAGTGAAAGTAATAAAGTAAGTGAAAAGGTGGCCCCAGATGTTTCCTCATCCATTTCTCATGTCAGGGGAGCAAAATCCTCAGTCCCTCCTATGGTTTTATTATATTGTCAATGAACAGCTCGATGGCTGTAGGTTGCTATAGGTCTGGCTCCCTTAAGGACGTGGACGTCAGCCGCGAAAGACATACACGATGGCTCACAAACCCTATTGACTGACATGTCTCCCGCATTTCAGAGCCAGCTGCGTTTCGGGATTCGCACAAACGATGTAATACGCGTCTCTTACCCTTTGTTGTGAAACTCGGTATACAGGTCCTCATCGTATCGGAGAACCTTCACTTAAATATGTACCGCGTAAGAGGGGGCCAAGTGTTACATCCTCTTCTACCCATATTCTTCGTCTTCCTGGTGCAGTATAGCTTACGTATTTCTTTATGCTAGCAAGTCGATTTTATCTTATCTTAAATGAAAATTTAAAATCTCACTGCCCGGACATATGTGTCTGTATTGCCTACACTGAACTTCCTTTGCAGCCGTAATGACGCCCATTCCTTCAAACGAGTCGGAGCGTGAAGTTCACGAACTGCTTCAGCGAGCGGATCTCCTCGCCTACTACGACAAGTTCATCGAGAAAGGTGAGCCAGAATGCGACTTCGTGTCACCAAATATAGCGAGCTCACGGGTACTTCGGTTGTTTTTTTAACGATTAAGATCAATATTTTTCGGCATGCTCGCTGAACGATTTTTCTGAAGTCAGCCGCGGTGGATGAGTGGTAAACTGCGGCCAAGTGCTTCGGATTTGAAATGGCGCAAATAATAATAAAAATAAATAAATATATCGAAAGGACAATTTCTCTCACTCATAGAGCAGCGCCTTGCGTGGTCTACAGTGCATTTAGTAAATCGTCTTCGTGAGACTTCGAACGTGTTTAACTTAAGTGTCCAACTTGACCCCAGGCGTAGACAATGTACAGCAGCTTTTTGACTCGACGGCAGAAGAGTTCCAGGAGTTCATGGATCTTGTTGGCATGTCCGGATATCCTTTTCAACTGATGAGGTTCCAGAATGAACTGGAACAGTGGACAGGACACCCAGGTGAGCTACACACCACTGCACTGAGGCATAGCACTCGTACCTCGTATACTCCACCTTGGCATTCCTGCGCGGAACATAATGGCTTTGGCGAACATAATGACGCGGAACATAATGAATTTACACGCTCCCCAACTATTTTTTAAATCTCCGCAATGCACCTAGTGTCCTACTGACTAACGACATAGACTGAAAGAACGAACGAGCGTATGGACCGCATGACGGACACGCCTATACCCTAATATGCCGTTCAGTTTTTTTTTTCTCAATTTACACGCTGTGTGGAACGTCGTGTCCACAGTGCAAACTAACAACGTCTATCGAGGTCTCGCAACCCGTTTAGATACGTAGATCAACAATCCACTGCTGTGTTTGTACTTATGTGCCACATAATAGCCACCGTATTTCTTTTTTCATTTACATGGGCCCTAAAGATGGTCGTGTTTTGCGTCTCATAGGGTACTGGACGCAGGTGTATTCCGTATTGAATGGTTATTATGTTAATACACGCACAATGCAGCGTAGGAAGTGTCTTTGTTATTGCCGTTTGCATGCGCTGGTGCTATACATTTTCCTTTGAGATGTCGTTCCAATGCATACACAATGTATGTAAACCATATAACGCAGATACAAGTTCAAATATTTTTTTCCAGCGTGCCAACCAATCGCTTATTTTTTTCAGTCACACTGACGTCCGTTCCGGCAACAAAACCGAGACTATCGGAGATTCACCACCTCCTTGAACCAGCTGGTCTCCTCTCTTACTGCGAGAAATTTGAGGAAATAGGTGAGTACAAACGACTAGCACAGCTTGCACAGCACAAAACACACAGGGCGGTTGTTGGTCTGTGCAGGCTATGCTAAGTGCGTACTGAAAACCCTGTCTTTCCGTTCGAGTCACAACGCGCTCTGTCGCCTCATGCCATGGAACAACCGCATGAGTCAGTCAGAAGGGAAATACGCGAATCGTTATGGGTAATGATGATGAGTCCTTTCACTGAGTACATATGCTCAAATATGAGTCTTGGTGCTTTCTGAGCAAGGGATACTTGGAACAACATCAGGAACTTTATTTTAAGATGATGAATGGGGAGTTCCATCGCCACGTCACATACTCTACCTGGTGGAGATGTGGGAAATGAAATAATGAGCCCCTTGAGTATAAGGATCGAAGTCCTATGGTGTCCAGAAAGGTGCAGAGAGCTTGGAGGGCAGAGTATTGGTGGGCTGCGGATGTGGCCAGGGACTAAGCAGTTTTCTGTGGAGAGGGGAGGATGGGCGAGAGTCCAGCTGACTAAGGTTGCCAGCGTGGACAAAGGAAGAATGTGACCACAGTGGCAACGTCTGGAAGGGTGAACTTGTACACACTTTTACTGAATTGAGGCTTATTCGTGGAAGAAGCTAAGACACCATGCAATATCTTACGACGAAATGTTAATCATTTGATGTCACGTAATTCATAAATAGTCCTAACGTGAGAAAAAGAATAATGTAACGTTTCAACGGGAACATTACATTAATTCGCAAATGCTCGTGTACGAGCCCATAGGATTTCACGGTTACGGTTTTAGCCTCGGTGTGACGGGCGACTACGTTTGCCAATTTGTTTAATCTCGACCACGCTCGACATCGCGGCCCTTAAAGGCTTAGTAAACACCACTATGCGCAACGAACGCTCTTGAGCAACTCGATGCGGATCGGATTCAACCCGCATTGAAAATGCCCTGCGAATTGGCGAATGTTTCTGTGAAGAGTTTGCTTTTGTTGCAGTGACATTCCTGCCACACATAAACACCATCTCATGGTCAGCAGCACTGCCTGCGACAATGCCACTGCTCACACACTGGGTCTCGATATTGGTTACAATGGGGTCCATCGGTGACCAGGGACGGATTTAAAGGTCTGTCATGGGAGGGGGGGGGGGGCGGTCTTAAGGATATTTCGTGCTTTGCGGCGCAGCATCGTCCAGGAGATAGGGTTTTTACATAGGGAACACAACCGCATGGGGTCGCCCCCCCCCCTTAAATTCACCCCTGCCGGTGACCCTGAATGTAAATGATTGTGTACGGTTTGTTGCGTGATCACCTGTTCGAAGTCATCGATCGGGGTGATTGGGCTGAGTCTTGGGAAAACCTGAGACAGCACAGCCGGTGACAGGATTCGAACCCGTGTCACCTCCCAGTCTCGGCGTGGAAAGCGATCATGACTAACGATCATGACTGGTGACTGATGATCATATGACTAGTACACTCAAGGGGGGAAAAAGGAGTGGGACGGAGATCAATAGCGGCTCCTTATAGTCCCTTAGACTGCTATTCCCTCCCCATTTTGGTCCCCTAACCCCGAGGTTTATTCCCTAGAACTGCAAATTGTTACTGACCTTCGTAAAATGACCTTCAGAATTCAACAATCTACGTAAATGTGTGCTGTTGGTCAGTTTGGTGGCATAAGACTCTATAGTTGAACCAACTTAGCGATATTCCACCCAGAGAGAGTAAGGAACTGTTAGCGCATCTTTCTTCTCAAATTGTACCCTATGTATGCCGCAAGATTTTAGATCGCTAGATTATTTTTCTGTAACCTGTACGAAGGTGGGTATAACAACCTCCTGCGACGCATTCGTATAAAGTGTGTTCATAAAGCCTCAGACGATTTTAACCCCAGTGCTGAAATTTCCCTTAGGCATGGACAATGTGCAGCAGCTTCGCGACTTGACTGACGAAAAGTTCCACGAGGTCATCAACCGGGTAGACATGGCCAGGAAGCCGTTTCATGTAAAGAAACTCAAGAAGGTACTCGAAGAATGGACAGGGCCCACAGGTAAGAGAAAGGCCACCAAATCTGGGGGAAGGGTTCCATTTTCTCTCACATGATGTTACACACACTCTCACACTCCACGTTATTATTCTCTGTAGACTCGCTTCAGTGCTTGACGTCATGGGGGTGCGGCGGCGCTGCTGTCGTGCTTGGTGGACGAAAACCGCGCGATCAGTAATTGTGTGTTTTCGGTCACTATTAAGGGCATGCCGCAAAGTGGTGCAGCTATTGCATGTCCTCCGCGGTACAGAATGGAGAAATACGTCGCATACATCGTGCGGTTTCCGACTCCATTTTCTCTACCAGGTACGTCTACTCTATGCGCGTGAGCGGACGCACCCTCTTGTTTACAGACTGAAGTGGGTCTATGCATTACGCAATGCCAAATATATTTTCGTCTAGAGCTTGTTAGTTGATTGGCAGATCCCCTGCTAGGCTTCCAACTAGCATCTCTCGTACGTTGTTTTCTTTCTTCGTTTCATTTCTAATTTCCCTAATTGCTGTCAAGGAGGCTATCCCTGATCACAGTCAACGGTCGCATATTCGCTGATAGGCAGCCCATTGGGCCAGCGTGCATAAATTTCTAGTAAGGCAGGTGATGAGCAAGATGAGAAAGAAGCAACTTGGCGGCACTACATGCCAGACTCACCGTGAAGACATTACATCGGTCTTTGCGTTTTCTAAAAAGGAGCTGTAAAGTAAATGGCACACATGTAGAACCTCTGTGCTTTCGTCAAAGCTTGTAACTTGGACGCTTCAGATGCCTAAAGTCTCTGCTGCAAATCCTCCTGCTTTTTCAGCAATTGCATTTCAAAAATTGCTTGCCAAGCAAAGGATGCCGATTCCGCGGTCTACTCAGACGCAACAACCCTTACTCGACTAGAACGCCGTCTACCGAAAAGGCAAGCAAACACCCAATCGAGTTCGTGGCCGTATTCGCGAGTGCAGTGCACGCCTCATTATCGAAGGTGCAGGATTTGTGTTTCTCAGAATACAAGCCCGTAAGCCTGATATCCGTATGAACTATGAAGTGCTTGGATGCGAGTTTTCGGAGGCAGTGCTCAGCGATGCAGCGACACAGAGACGCGGGGAGAGAGAAAGACCAACAGAGGGCGCGGACCGCGCACATACTCGAAAACTTCTGTTGCTTCACTTGTGTTCCGTCCTAGCATTGTTCTGAATTCATTAATCATTTGTACTGATCTTTTATCATAATATTATTGTTGCTTCACAATGCGTTGCAATCTTTAATCGTCCATATTGGCTTCCTCGTGCTGTTCCCATGCTCCTATTTTTTCATTAAGGAACTCAGGTTACATACGTGGCATTCCCTATCCCCGAGCCGTCCATGTGTATTTTTTCTCGTTATTCTGGTTCTGTGTTTTCCTCGCAATAAGTGTACTAATGCTTCGTTGCTTGTTTGTATCTAGTCTTGTGTACTCGCATTTGTCTTCTTCTTTTGTGTCTACTTTCTGTCTACCTCTGTCTTCTTGCAAGGATATCATACTGTCCATGGCTCTAAGGAAGCCGCACACCTTCCACCCCACTGTCTTCTGATATGTGTCCGATGAAACAAACCTGTTCCCTTGAAATGACTGTCGTGGTCTCGAGAGTCAATTAACGAAACAAGCAGAGGTATCGATGAACACTGGAAACTCAAAGACACTAGACAACAAACTAAAATACAGCAGCGACGACATATCATTGCTGCTTTTATTATGCAGCGTGATCCCAGAGCAAAAAAACAAGAGTTCCTGTAGCCACTGTTGCTTCGCGGCGCAAACACGGAAAAACGAGAGTCGAGGTCCAAACAAATTACCGCACTTCACCTGCTACTTGCATTTCAATTAGTGTTGCATACGTTCCTAAATTCCTCGTTAAAATTACAGGAATATCACGCTTCATCTCCAAGGACATGGCTTCGACACCTGAATTTGATCTTGACTTGGAAAGGTCGCCACAGTGGGAAGACGTCAGGAAGGAAATGCACGAAGCCGTTGCGGCGAAAAACGAGGCTCGTGTTCTAAAGTGCCTGGATGCTGCACCTGATTTGAAACTGTGGTTGGATCCTGTCACAAAAAGGTCAGCTCGTTACAAAGCAGTCGAAGAGAAAGCCATCCGTATACATGGCCTTTTAGTCTCGCGTGGATGTGGACTCAAGAACAAGAAAGAATCATCGTGTTACAAAGGTCTCACACCCCTTGAAAAAGCTGAAATACGACGGCAACGACATTACACCACAGAATGCGATGGCTCTTACATCGACTATTTGAAAAGCAAATCAAGGCACGTCGGATGTGATGACTTCGAGGAGCGATTGGAGAAGATGTTCAGGGAACTTTCAACCGACCAATTAAACGAGAAAATATTGAAAGTTGTTGCCACAGCACCGCATCTGGATATACTATTCGACTACAACAGTGAAAACGTTCAGGGGATCACGGGTTGCAGCGGCAGCCGCGACCTCGGACTTGCTACCTGCGGAGAGCAAAGAATTTTTATCGGAGGTAGAGGAACGGAAGCCGAAGTCCGGGGCACGTTTATTCACGAATCTTGTCATATGGCACTTCATCTGGTGTATAAAAATGATGGCAAGCCATATTTACGCGAAGATACAGAAGTGGAACTGCGATACAGAGCCATTCTGGATGACATAAAACGAAGAAAAAACGATGTGGATCTCTTGATACGGCTAGCTTTGAACACAAGTGAAGAACAAGAAGCGATTGTTCGTATCCCACACATACTAACTCAATATGGCAGCGATCATGGAAATAGGGTTCTCGAAAAGGAGGTACCAGAACTACGAAAGTTTTTCGAGGATACTGTCATCCCTGACATGCAGAAGTACATTCAAAATGGAATCCCATCGTTAGATGCGAGAATGATAGAAAAGGAAAACGCGAGACTCAACAAAGCTTTCAACATTGACAAACTCAATGTGAAATTCGAGAACCAACTGAAGAGCAGTGCCTGGGAAAACGGGTTGCTTCACGTAGTTACGAGCCCAGAACTGAGGCTTCTCGAAATAATGGTTCACAACGCTGTGCGATCTACGGGACTTCCGTACATGTTTTTCGATGCAAAACAGCTGGACTCCGCACTGGAGGATGTGTTACTAGACTACAAATATGCTTTTGCGCTTGTAACGGTCCAACAAAACGAAGGCGTCCGGAAGATGATTAAACTTCTCAGTGAAGTCTCTTGTGTCACTGGATCAAAAGTCATCTTGCTCGTGGAAGACAATGGCAAAGACTACTTGATGGCAAAAGTGCAAGAAGATGCATTCTTTGGCGAGAGGCACAAAGTTCACAGGATCGACGAAGCAAGCTTTGCGCATGTCACGAATAGCTGCAAAAAATGGATTTTCGAAAATTCCCGCGTAAAACTTCAGGGCCAATGCGTTTCTACGTTTTCGAACGCAACGACTATAGATACCTTCTTACGTTGCGTTGACACTGCGGTTTTTCTAAAGCTATGTGAGTCGGGGAACATTGACCTGGGACCTCCTCTTCATGAACTAGAAGAACGTGTTCAGAACTATTATGTGGAACGAGAGTGTAGAAGAGCCGTGGAAATTAAGTTGAAGGAATGCAACCTAGATGACGACAGTGAGGCATTCGCACTTCTGGGCTGTCCACACAATCAGGTCGCAACACTTCTACCTCCCGGTTGTAAGCCAAAAGCCCAGGAGGTATTAGAGAAGTTCGAGAAAGTCGTACTCATACGACAGTCAGGTGACTACGAAGCTCTACTGGAAAATGTTCATTTCGAAAACAAAATAGTGCACCTGCTAAAGTTCGACGAATCTTGTACTAGGCTCTTGTGGACCACATCAAATGGTCGTCTCAGTCACCTTCCAATGACGAGAAGTGAGAGTTACACCGAGGACGCGTTGTTGAACGTTGATGAGAAGGTTGTCATAGTCTCTGGTACACCAGGTATGGGAAAGAGTATGCTGGCAAAGCGCTTGTGCACAGAAGTAAAAAATCGGGATTTGAAGCGGTGGGTGATGTACGTCGACCTTCCTCAGAGAATGGCGTCTGTTAAAACAGCGTTGGCGAGTCAAGCGGATATGTGCAAGTATCTAGCGGATCTGTGTCAAGTACAAAAAAATGGTATAGAGTTCGCTTTGTTTGAGAAGAGTTTGAACGTCGGAAGCCCTTTTGAGATTGTCTTCATCTTGGATGCCTTCGATGAACTGAACAAGGAATACCGCAAGTGCGTCTTGGAGCTTACATCGTTTATATCTCAAAAGAAATCTCACAAGATATATATGTTTACTCGTACTGTATTTAAGACCCATGCACAAGATGCTCTGCACACGGTGTCATATGAACTCCTTCCTTTTTCAGCCGAAAATCAGGCAGAGTTTATTAGAAAATATGAGGAAACAGCTCATTCAACCAATGAAAACGATGGAGCTTCCGAGCTGTTCCAGCGACTGCACACGAACTTGAAGGAGACAAACGAGACAATCCTAGAAACCCCTCTCCTGCTTCGTATGATTTTTGAAATGAAGAATGGGGAAATTGTAGAGTCTGACGATTACTGCTCGTTACTTAAACGTGCAAACATTTCAGAGGATAGAAACTTATACGTTGTACATGTCTACAGGCTGTTTGTGTGGTACAAGCACCTTGTATACCGAATTGAAAAAAAGAAAGAAAATATCCGACTACACGCCGTGCAAGAGGAGGATAACGAAGCAGCGAATAATTTTTACACAAAACATCTGCTCCTGGCTATGAAGTGTATATTTCCTCAGGAAACCTTGAAATACTTATTGAACAAAGACGAATTAGAGAATTTAGTGCCCGAAGGACGTTTAATGAAAGACGCAGCTAATAACAGTCTCAAGGAAGGTTTTCTTAATGGTCTTAACAACGGAATTCCAGAGTTCGTTCATAAGACTTTTGCTGAGTTCTTTGCAGCTGATTACCTACTGCAAAAGGCGAAAGAAAGACAAAATTTCGACGTGAGGGATGTCATTGTCAATCTGTACCGTGAAGAAGAATACGGCGGTGTAATGATGTTGTTCGACGCACTGGCATCGTACTCCTTTCCCCTTCACTCTGCTGTGATGAACAATGACGCTTCATATTTTGAGCAGCTCGATATCGAAAGAGAGGATATGTTGAAAGTCGATAGGCTCGAAAGGACGCCACTGCACTTAGGAGCCCTGCATTCTGATCAAGCAACATTAAAGAAGCTTCCGATGGACGATAAGCTAATCAAGAAGGATTTGTTTCAAATGTCACCATTTGGGTACGCAGAGCTGCGGTCTCCATGGGACGCAAAATACGCTGGAGAGTGGATGGAAGGCTTGCGGACTGAGACTTCGGCTGCGGGAGACAGACTCAACGTGTTATGCGCTCACTGCAGTGAGGAAGCAGTGAAACGTTCTACCGAAAATCTACGCACGTGTGAAACCTTGGAGCAAAAGAGACATTTTCTTGAACGAGCAATATTCACGGCTGTGAGACACGACCTACGAGGCGTTTTAGACGTGTATCTGACCTATGTGTCCCGGAGAGAGAGGACAGTAGATCTGCACAGAGACATCATGAACCAATTAGAATCACGGGAGAAACGAAGCTCGAGATGTTCTGCAGAGTCTTCGCTAATTGGAAACCTTGATTGTTTTACAGACAGTAGCGAGAGAACTGTCCCTTTTTACGCAAAGTCCGAGACTGTTTGTAAAATGCTCGTTCCTTACTGCGATATGGGAATTCTTGATAAGGATGGAAACACAATGTTGCACATTAGCGCGGAAGAAGGAAATCTGGAGACAACACAGTTTCACCTCGCACATTTATCCGTTAACGATAGAAATGGACACTTTCAAACTCCTTTGCACTTGAGTGGAGATGCAGATATTGCGAAGCTACTTCTTTGTCGTTATCCTTCAGTGAATGTTTTCGATTATCGTAGACAAACTCCGATGGATATATGTGCAGAGAGAAATAATCTGGAGGTCATGAACTTGTTACTCCTTCGCACTCGGACGTACGACGCACATCACATGAGACTGAACACAACGCTCCATGTGGCTTCTGGCTCTCATTCCCTTAAAGCTGTGACGTTTCTTCTACCTCACACAAATGCGCACATGCTTAACGACGAAGAAGAAACGTGCTTACACCTTGCTTGGACAACTTGGGACGATCCTTCGAGTTTGGAGTTGAACTTTTTGAGTTGTCTCATCCCACACTCGCTCGTGAACTCACCTGAAACGTCCGACTCATCACCGTTGTACGTCTGGGCGAAACGTGGTGGAACGAAAGTGATGCAAACTCTATGGCCTTATTTGCGACACAGTGACCCTAGGCATGCACAGAGGATCAGCAGAAGCCCCGTGTTTACGTGGTTGGACGGGGATTTCCAAGGAGAAATTTGGTGTCTGAAACTTCTCTTCCTCCACTTAGATGTCATCGCTGGTGATCGTTATAGCCGTAAACTGCTACATTATGTGGCCAAGTGGAAGCTAGGCCCGCTACGAGGGATACACGGAGTAAATTACATTAATTACATGAAACTGTTACTGCCGCATTTAAATCTCAGTGAGCAGGATTATGTAGAGTGGAGCGAAGAAAGAGACGACATTGTTACGTTATATCGGGGATGGTCGCACATGAATAACACCGATGATCCCCACATTGACGATGTCGACACGGAAATGATCGACGACGATGACAATACGGAGTTGCTCAGAGAAGCAGAGGAAGGTAATGTGGAAGCTGTTAGGATTCACCTCTCCCCTTCATCCGTGTGGTTAACAGATGAAAAAGAGAACACTGCATTGCACTTGAGCGCGGTGAATGGACACACAAATGTGGTGAAGCTTCTCATTCCTTTTTATACATCAGTGGACGTGACCAATGTGGATGGAATGACGCCCATGCATGTGTGCGCCTTTGTAGGATACCTGGATGTTGTAAAGTTATTATTACTCCGCTCTGGTATGAGTTCCCGTGACAATGTTGGAAAGACACCTCTTCATTTGGCCTGTGAAAGTGATGCCGTTGATGTCGTGAACTTCCTTCTTCCGCACTCATTCCCTAATATGCTCGACGGGTGCGGGAGCTGTTCCATGTGCTGCACTCTTTCCGCTGAAACAAGCAACATGGATACTCTGAGATGCCTCATCCCTCACTCTCTTATGAACTCTCTTAGTTGCGCAGACAGTTCACCAACGAGAACCTGTGTAAGACGTTATATTAGAGAAGAGCTGGTGACATTACTGGCATATTCTTGTGATTATGAAGCTGCGACTTTATTGACGCCTCCCATGTTGTCACTTTATGAGGACGATGTCTGTATGAGAAGCACGCCTTGTCTGAAACTTATGGTTCTCCACTCAAATGTCAAGGCAGTGGATGCGTGTTTTCGTGAAACCCTCAACGACATTCGAGTGTTTGATCCAGAGAGTTATAAATTTCCAACTGTACAAGAGACTAGGAAATCACTTCAAGTGAATTGTATTTCTCTCTTGCTTCCTCATACAAATGTTTCTGCTAAGGACGATAAAGCAAAGGAACTATTAGAAGTCCTCCAAAGCAGACAGGATCCCGAATTGGATAGCTTCCTTCAGAAATGGCTCGCATGAGTGACATTCATTCATTCGTGATGATGACAATTGTTGGCACCGAGTTGTCAGAGACACGAGCTCTCAAGACGGTATGGCTGTTTTAAGAGAAGTATCAATAGCAGTATACTGAGTCCTTGCCTTCATCCGATAAAGCACAAACATTTGCCAGACTCAAAAAAGAAACAAAAAATCACTTTTGTGTTTGTCGTGGCTAACGCGTTCTTTCTGCTTGTTGTTCCTTTTGTTACAAAGTACGGTTCCGTACTAGGTTCATAAGGTGATCCGAAAATGTGTAAAAAGATGTATTTATTCATAATGTGCTAGTTATATGGTTAGCTACGTTATACCTTTTAGGGTGGTAATGGCTTGTCACCAATGTTAGTCGAAAGATGTGTGAAGTTTACCGCCCTTGGTGTCAAATGCCGAATGTATATGAAATAAAGTGTTCTTCGCACATTGGAGAAGGCTTAATTCAAATAATTTTGGAACTCTCGTTCACTTCGCTCCAGAGTGGTGTAAAGTAACTATTGTCGAGCGAAACACATGTGCGAGACACTCGTACTTTTATTACGACCGAATAAATGTACGGGTTCCAAATTGCTTTGCCAGTTATGATTACAGATTACAGTGTAGTTACAGATTACGAGACATATTACTTTGACGTAATCAAGCTTTCTTTAAAGGAGCCACGACTGATCCAAAAATACCCGTCACAAATTGGATTTGTGTGTCTGTAATTAAATGATTGCATGCAGCTGTCCTTGGAAGTAATGTGTCCAGTTAGATGTCATCAAGAGATGCAGAAGGGAAGAAAATCCAGTAAAGAAATATGAAGGGAAGTGTCCCAGAAGGAGAGCCGCCCATATTTCGAACAGAGGCTGTTCTTCTCCCTCCCCCCCCCCGGGCAGTTCCTCTGTTCTTCTTCATCATGAGCGAGATGTAGAATTAGCGGCTCGCACACAGCGTAGCACATGTCCTAGGGCCCCATCGCAGCCACAAGGACAAGTGTTTCGACGGGACACAAGCTTTAGCTATGGCCGGCATGCGATAGCTCGAGATGTGTGCTTTAGATGTTATTACAGGTACTTTTGCAGATTCTCTCCACCATAGCAGCACACAGTATTGGTCCAATATTGGCACTGTCCCGGCTTCATTGGGCCTAAGGAGGGCCAATCAAGCCAATGAAAGGCAATAAGTGCTGTTATTTTGTCTCAACCGCAGGTACACAAAAATGGACAAATAAGGCCCGTCATGTTAGGGAATGAACAGCATGTTATTGTTATTGCGGTTTGAAGCAATGTCACCCATAAAATTACTTTCTCGAATTGCGTAGTGAACGATGTCGCTTCGTTGGCGGTACACTGGTATGCCGTGAAGACAAAGTGCCAATGTAGCCAGCTTTCAACCGATGGTTATATTTTAATATTCTGAAATCTTCTGATATGTGTAAGGGAAAAACCAGAATAGTATCGCTAAAATTTAACTCGCGCTCCCGCGAAGTATTCTTGCAACAACTATTTCTTACTTTTTTTGGTCGATATGTTCTCAGTGATGGGTAGTTCTGTAGGACTACTCGAATCCCAGACCGAGCGAGATCCTACTATCTCACCACGGCGTGCCACTCATGGCAATGTTTCAGTATCTACACAGATAAAAAGAAAAAAGCCGAAAGAAAACAAAATAATGCATTGTACCGTGATGCCTTCCCGTTCTCGTGCTGCCATTCAAACCAATTAAAACTAGACCGGAGTGGCAGTTACTATAGCTACTGAGCATTCGTATTCTTCATTGGCTCACCACGGGCTTGCAATATTGGACCAATATTGGCAGTTTCATTGGCGTATTACCAGACCTTTGTTGCACGGCCTATATATTGGACCAAAGTAACTTATATTGGCTGCCAATCTTGGACCGAGATGGGACCAATGATGGTGTGCTGTTTGTAGAGTCATGTTGACAGTTACCAAACTAGATCTCCGTAGGCATGTTGTGCTTGCACCACATCACGTAAAACTGCCTTCATATCGTGCATTCGTGCTGCCCAAACTCGAATGCGCATCGGCCATATGGGATCTCCATCAAGAGTACTTCATTCAAGCATTAGAGTCAGTTCGAAATGTGCTTCATTACAACTAACTATTCCAGAGACGCGAGTGTTTCACGTATAAAGAAAAACCTTGACGTTGATCTTCTCTCGTCAAGACGGTTGATAGCCAGGCTGTGTCTCTTCCATAAAATGTATCACAACACAAACACTCGCGATCGTCTCCTAGTCCCTGCTAACTACTACATTTCATCTCGTCTAGACCACATCCATTTGATTAAGCTTTTCCATTGTAATATCACTTCCTTTCTGAAATAATTCTCTCGTAAAACAACTAGTGATTGGAATCTTCAGCCTGAACATGTTTGTCGTACACACGACACTGCTGGTTTTAAGACAGCTCTTCTCCAATGCAGGGCTTCAGATTCATCATGCTCTTCCCATGGTGCACCTGGTCTTCTTTCCTTGTCAGTTCGATATTTCTTATTTACTTTTTGTAATACTTTTGTTGTGTGTTTCTATTCTACTTTTTCCTACGTGCTACTCACCACTCCGTTATGTAATACGCTCTTGAGGTCTTTAAAGTACTTAAATAAATAAATAAGTAAAGTCACTTATTTCTGTTTCAGTTACATACAGTATAATTGGAACGAGGTCCGGGTAAAAACAACTCTCAAAATAAATGGTTATTGTAGCGCTCGTAGTGTCGATCGTCGTAATTGCCAGTGCATCTAATGCGCGTTTGTGATAAGCCGTTGTATTTTCTCGGTGTTTTCTCGAGTAAGCTCAAACCGGTTGAGTGCCAACATACTCCTTCAAAAACAACAAATGGTAGTTTGCGCAGTAACAACTGTCTAAAGAACGACATGGGGACGTCTGAGGCTGGTCCAGTGATAAGACCTCACTTAATTGTGGTTCTAACGTGAAAGAACTGATGTTCTGAGGCTGGAACAACACAGAGAGGAGAAATAGATACAAAGTCTCAAATTGCCTAAGAAATTAACGGGAACGATGGAAGTGACTGCAAAGATTAGCCAGCTGTAGGACTCGAACCCACTCGATAATCCAGAAGATGTGGGTTCGAGTCCTACAGCTGGCTAACCCCTTCAATGGTTTCCATCTTTCATCGTCGTGGTTGTAAGTTACTCCCTCAAAATGTATACAGATCAGTATATTGCAGTAAGCTCAGGTGGCACGGAGGGTTAAGATGATCACTTTCCACGCCCAGACTGGGACGTGACACGGGTTCGAACCCCCTCACCGGCTGTGCTGCCTGATGTTCTCCCTGCGTTTTCCGAATACTTTCCAGGCGAATGTCGGCCCAGTTCCCCCTGAAGTCGGCCCAGGACACATACTAACCTCCCCCCCACTCCTTCCTGCTGTCCTCTCTCCATCTGTCCACATCTGTATGCTCCTCATAGCCACAGTTGCTTCGCGGCGTTAACGCGGAAGGAAATAAAAGTATATTGAAACTATACAACTACAGGTTGTTCGAACAAAATGGACACTACTTTTTCAGAATATTTTATTAACATAATTATCTAATTACACAAGTAACTACCCTGATTACGCTTCACTTTTATCTAACACAGTAACAACCTAGATGCTGTGCGTGCAAACTAGCGTTATAAGTATGTAAAAATATGCAAGAAAAATGTACAATCTAGCAGCCGTTCGTAAGTATATGTACACATATCAGGCGAAATTCGACGGAAGAAAGAAATGGTTTATTATTTACACTATTTGCATTATCTGAATCCCTCGCTGAAAACACGAGGTTCCGTATAGCAACACGCCCATACTTGCCGCATATCTACCGATTAGACCAATGACGCAGGAATTCCTGCTCCCCTAGCGAAAAAGAGAGGCGGTGCTCAAGGAAGTCACGGAGCAAACCCATAACGAGGGTAAGTCTGGGATGCATTGCTCGAATACCGGCTGTTCTGAGCTACAGCCAGACATCGGGACTTCTAGAGCACGTATGACACAATAACAACAATAATACTTATTATTATTATTATTATTATTATTATTATTATTATTATTATTATTATTATTATTATTATTATTATTGCCTAGTACTAAAATGGTCTGCTTTCGCCAACGCTGCTTAAACTTAGATGAAGTTGACCGAGATGAAACTTAAACCGAGATGAAGCCTTGTTAAAACTTTTCGCTGAATTCTTTTTTGTAACCGTTAGTTTGTTGCGTGATGAATGTTCCAGTAGCAATAACTCCCTCTCGTGAACCATAATTAAACGTTTAATTAAAGTTAAGGGAACGTTGATCTCGGTTCAGGTGTGAATCGGCGTTGGTGAAACCGGGTTAAAATAACGCAAACGGAGGTTACCTAGTGGACGAAATCAACTGAAAAGCTTCCTCGCGTATTTTCGTCTAATTCTCGTTGCCCATTGCTCTGCCTAATACCCTAAACGCGCTGACTCGCGATCCGCATCGCGTGAAATCGTGATTAGGCAGCCATCGTGATCGCCCTCAGATGCGTTCAATGCGAGTCTCGCCGATAGAGATCAACAACACTTCTCCCCCGTTCGCGAACGTGATCACGCACTCCGAAAAGGATAGGCGCATGCGCAGAGGATCGTTTTCTCCCTCGCCTACTCGCAACCCCTCTTTCCGGTTCCCGACTGGCAAGATGGGGATAGAGTCATTAAATAGGGGTACAGGGTCTCGCAGACAATCCTTGCCTTTGCTGACCAAGAGCGAGGGAAGCTCCGCCTCCTGGATGCCGGCCAATTGGAAGGAGTGAAGGTCAGGCACCTACCAAGCCTCTGCTCTCGACTAAGAGATGGCGCAGCTTTACCGTTGACTCTAGTTGGTTCGTGTGTGTCGCAAGGCTTCTGCCATAGCGCACCAATCTAGCCGATGGCTTCGCAGTCCGTCAACATGAAAACGACCACTGGAATGTTATGTAGACATCGTTATCTGCAGCCAGAAAATGTAAAGTTGCGAATATATAATTCACTGTTTGTCTCTAGATATCGTTATTGTTTTATGATGTGGGGTACTACCACTCCCAGAAACATAAATGTAGTATCTGTCCTGCAAAGAAGAGCCTCGAAAATTATCGCTGGCTCGCGTTATCTTGAGCATTCCAGAGAGGTTTTTAAGTGCTATAACAGTGTGCCAATTTCACAGTTTTTTAATTATAAATTGACATTAACGTATTTCCAAGTGTTCGTGATAATCGTGCCGAATTCTTGTATTTGTGTAATCTTCGGAAACGTTCTTGTTCCTATCAGCTTACAGACGTACAATTTGATGTACCGATATCTAGAACTAACTACAAGAAACAGTCTCTACAGTACATGTCACCGTCTTTGTTCAATCAGTTTATAGATGCGTCAGTAGAAACTTCCTTGTTTTCGAAACCGGAATTTTTCGATTTCTGTATATCCGGGGATTAATTGAATTTCTATTTTTTATGCGCTTCTTCTGCGTAATTTCTCTATAATGCTGTCGTATGATGTATTCTTCGGAGCAGAGTCTTCGCCAGGCCTTCTCGTCAAGATGCTGCATTAATCCACCGAATGCGACTCGATGTGGCCTTCACAGCTCAGTGGCGTTACCGCTTGAGACAAGTTGACTCTCCCACCTGCTGCCACTGTGGTGCTCTACAGTATCTGGAGCACATTCTTCTTCATTGCCCTCACTACCAACCTTCCCGAACCGCACTCTCAGTGTCTGTTAGTCAGCTGGGCTCTCGCCCCTTCTCACTATCGAAATTGCTTGGTCCCTGGCCCAATCCAGTCCAGCAACGATCTGCGCTCAAAGCTCTTTTGACATTTCTGGACGCCATCGGACTTCGATCGTTATTGTGAAGGGGCTCGTTATTTTATTCCCCCCATTGCCCTGGACCGGCCATCCAGAAGATGTGGGTTCGAGTCCTACAGCTAGCTAACCTTTTCAGTGACCTTCATCTTTCATTGAAAAATGCTGTTGATTCACCCATAAGAAATCAACGTTGTTTTCATGGGTGCATTTCCCAGGCGGAACCTGGATGTAAAACATTCTGGGAAAACGTTGTGCAGTGCACATTCCTTGTCGCGTAATTTTTCTACAGAGAATCGTAGTAGCGCTAACGTTCCCCTCTTTGTCGTTGGTCGGTCACCGAGGAAAGTGCGGTATATCTATGCAGTGTGGGCCACGCGTTGAAATTCTATGTGTGACCTACGTTAATCTGAAGTGGAAGCTTTGCATTCCACATTCTATAACCATATACTTAACGTTGGAGTTCCATTCCATGCGCCATGTGTGTTGCCTGGGACGTGAAGTCTGCCACATCGATCACGTTCCTCCAGAATACTCACAGATATAGTTCCAAACTGAAGAAAGACAGATTATGTACGCTTGAGCTGAGCTTCACACATTTTCGCTTATCATGACACACTGGGGTATCCTCGTGCCAGCGTGTCACTTCCTTAAGGACATCGGATAACGTCTTAACTGTTGATTTTATCGTGTTATCATTACCCTTTCCTTGCATATAGACTTTTACGCCACTTTACTGGGAAGCGGAGTTAAACTGGTCGTTTACATAATTAACAGCTTTGCAGTATCAATAGTTCAGCGGTTGACTGATAATATGCCATTACAATGTGATATCGCCATCGCCGACATTTATTTTGGTTTTAAACAGGAGTCTCGGACTCGCTCAAAAAAAAGCGTGGCCACAAGGGAGCTGCCATTCGTTGGTCATGGAAGGTGTTGCCTTCCGTTGGCTTCTTCATTCCGCTAAACTTGACGTGTTCCTTTTCCTAAATTCATCACTCGCTCTCTAAATTCAGCGCACTATGCGGGTATCTCATATGTCTTTGTTAAACAAATAGGCAGTGAATATTTTCCCACTACATCACTCGCTTCTGTGTTGTCGTCACATTATTATCGCGAAACTGGACAGACCAGAGCATGGAATGGTGAGTGGTTTCGTTTTCGCCATTTCCGGTTCCCGTTGGCGCGCAGAGCAGCATGGAGATGTCGGTTTACCGCACTGATCTCTATAGTATAGGCTGGATCGCGCACAGGGTGGTCCACAGCGTGGTCACCGGCCGCCATATTGGTGGGCCCATCGCATCCTGTCGTCTGCATTTAGTGCAAGCGGTGCTGCCCGTATTTTTTTAAAATTTCCTTTAAATTAAAGGGCATGTCATGCCAGTTTGTTGCAGCTTTGAGTACACTTCACGCGGACAGAGAAAGAGGGATAACTTTTCGCGGGTAAGCTCTTTATTTTGAAGAAAAATCTGTTTATTCGTATCGCGTGCATCTGACAACTCGGACTTGTTTGCATTGCTACTTCGCTGGTGCCATTGCGTACTAAGAAAGTATGTGTGGCTGCTCCTACAAATCTCAAGACCATGTATTTTCTATAAACAATGCGCTTGTGCTTGCAGGTTCCCCTCACAGTCGCTCAGCTGTGCCGAAGAACCGGATGCAGAACTTACGCCAATATGCCAATTTGTTCCACTGTTCTTTTAATCTGTGAGGTACGGTGGAAGTAAATAAACTGCTGTGTTAACCTCGTATGTGCAGTCGCTCCTACAGCGTGTGTGATATGTCATGCATGTGCATGCTCTTCGTGCACAGCGATGCGAATTTCTGCAATGAAATACGCTGACAGCTGAACTTCTGCAAAACACTCGTGACAATAGATGAGGAACGGGGAGTTTCATTGCCAGGGTCCATACTCCACCTCATTGCTAGTGGTGATGTGGCGAATAAAATAACGAGCCACGCCACACGAAAACCGAACAACAAACGAAAACAAACAAAAAATATAAAATCGGAAGTACCTTACAATAACAAACAGCGTGAAACCTTTCTGAGTAAAAATAATTAATTTTATAAGTTGACATTCACCAAATTCACCATCATGCATACGTGCCCTGTGCACGGCAGTTACGACCCCCTATTCGGAATACAGGCAACGGAGAAGAAAAAGAAGGCAATTATTACCATTACAAACTACAGGAACACGACTAAAGCACGTTTGGAATACATCAGCACACTGATTCCTAGGAAAGATGCGTGCTAATCAGCAATGAGGAGCCTTTAAAGCGCAATAAATACCCCAAATCAAATCGCTCCCCATTGTTTCCTATGGGAGAGCCGGCGCCAGTGGGCCCTCCAACATGGCGGCCGGTTGCCGCACCTCTCTCCCACGAGCCCCTCTCCTATGCGCGATCCAGCCTTTACACATAGAGATCAGTACCGTGTGTATTCGTCTTTGGATTATTGTTGTCTTCGGAAATACATGCCTACATTTGTTACGATGCATAACGATTTATTGATTTCGCTCGCAAAGCATACAGACGCCACTTCAACGCGTCATAGGCGGTAAACATCTTCATGTGTGTTAGTCGAAGGCAAAGGGATGGCGGTGTCGCATGTAATCTCACAGATAAAATATGATTCACGTTTGATATGACAACGTTTACCTTGCGATTCTGGTAGCACTACTGAATTGTGCACGTATTCCGAAGGTTCGTACATCGGGACGTTGTTCCCTCCATCGGTTCGTTTCCCCGTTTGTTATCCCACGTGACTACACAGGGTTGACAACAAATGGAGCAGCTCCGCTGTAGTTAGTGGGCAGAAATTCGTCCACTAAAACTGTACATGACCAACAGATGGTTGCGCCCGGGAGGCGACGCTCGGGGCTAGGAGAACCCCGTTGATGGCGCGCCAAGTACGTTGTCTAGAGCAGTGTATCCCAAAGTGTGGTCGCGGACCCCTGGGGGTCCGCGAAAGTGTCCGTGGGGGTCCGCGACCGTCTCTCACATTTCAGTGAGGATTTTCGTCCCCACAAACACGCGCTCGTACATGCTGGCCGATTTCCAAACACCCAGGACTTCCAAAATTGCTACAAGCATGCTTCAACGGCTAGCTGCTAATTTCTGATAGAAAAGTCCTGCAATGCACGTTTATCCGCGTCATACACATACAAACAAGAAGAAGAAACCAGTCCGGAATCGTTTCTGAAGCTGTATCGAAAGCACGCAGCGGCTGACGAGGTTGCTGGTTATGCACTGGCTAGCATGGGAAATACATTGCGTCATATCGTTTTGCTTCGAGTTCGAACTGACTGAGAGTGTTCCTGTGTTTAGCGCATTTTATATTTGGCAGCCTGCGGACCTCTTGCAGCGATGGTGGCACTACAGGTGATACCTCTGTTTGGTATTATCAATCTTGAGAGTTGACAAGCAGTGCACCATCGAAGAAAAAGTACGGAATGTAGCAATGTGTTATCTTGGCTCGAAACGGAGCAGACAAACATGCAATTGCGTACCCTGTATACGCTGTAATATACCCTGCCGCGCATATTAAACGCCGTCTGCAATGCAGTGTACACAGCGCGTATCCCGGTATATTTGTGTGTGTGTGGGGGGGGGGGGGATCCGTGAATTGGTTCTCATCGCTTCCGGGGGTCCGTCACCGCCAAAAGTTTGGGAAACGCTGATCTAGAGTTTCCCTATATTAACTCTATGATTTTAAAACTGAGCCGTCGTCGTCGTCATCGCTGCGTGCCGCTAAGCGGCGGGAGTGGCGAACACTTTCCTTCTCAAAGTTTGTGTCACACCGGCAACTTTGGATAACAGCCAGTGATTATATGGAGCCCCGGTCGCTCTGTAACTCAGTTCTTATAGCGATATTCGCAGTAACATTTCAAAATTTTCGAACCATGGGATTGGCGGTTCCGTGGGACTGCCTGCCTAGCATTAGTCGGTCCTGCTCTTCGTTTTAAGAGCGAGGGCAGTAGTATTTTCGAAGTGTGATGTGGGCAAGCTTTCGCTTGTCGCATCCTACAGTTGGCAATGGGTGCGTTTTCTTATTCAACCCGAGTAGCCAGGAGTTGGGTAACGACGTCAGAGCCTTTATCATCACGTGACTCCAGAGTAACCACCTTTGATGGCAATTTCCGAACGGCTAGAGTTACTCTGCCCTCAAAATGGCGGACTGACCTGACGGGCGAGACGATGTGGAAGTGCTGGCAGACACTCTGTTTAACAACTTAACGCAGATGCGTACACTCCAGCAGATTTTGAAAATGCTCGACAGTTTTTAACCAGTCCTACATTTCGAAAATGAACACCACCCATATTGTCTGTCAACAGGACGGTTGGTAGCAGACGACGCATCGTCGTCTGCGAGCTTGTGTGTGACGTCAGAACGACGGCTGCCCTTCTTCAGAGCAGAGTAGAGTAGAGTTGTCACTCCCTGGATACTCTGGCTAATTTTCGCCGCAGAGTTATGACATCATTTCCGCTAATCTGGCTACTCTGGCTATTTTTCGCCGGCTGAGAGTAACTCGGAGTTGCCAGAGTTGAATAAGAAAACGCACCCAATACAACCTTTATCTCCTCGGAAGAACGGAAAAGCTCTGAATTCATCTCCATTTCTTAAAGGGACCATAAGCAGGCCGCAAAACATTTCACAACTCATGGGACCCCGTGAAAGAACGCTGGTCATAATACCCAAATATTCATTTCGTTCGGCTTATGCCAGCTCGCAGTGACCCATATAACTGCTTTCAACGATGAGTAACCAGCGAGCCTCTCTCCATCACGCATACGTCGCATGGCTACGTAGCCCTTTGCCGTCCAATCGCCGGGCAGAGCTCCGAACATGACGTTTCAAATTACCAGTCAATAAACACGCTTCATTATCAGCTGTAACCATAGGGTTCTCACAATAACTAGAAACCAAGCCAGCGGAGAGGAGTATGTCAACATGTGGGCCGCCGTGATCGATACGGTAGGCCTAGCGTGTTACGAACGGTGGCTCCTACGAGTTCTCTGCGCCGCTCCTTCGTGTCGCAGCATAAGGTTTAAAACGAACGATGCTCGTTCCCTGCTTCGCACACGGCATGGCAGGCGGAACCCAGCGGAAGCGATTTGCATTGGATTGGATATCATTGCGCCGAACGCACCGCCGGGTCTTCACACTTCGAAAGGCTGCGGCAAATCCGGCCGAATCCAGAATGTCGGTTATGGCGCCTCCCGGGCTTGGACATTGGGAGAGGGTATCGCCCCCGTACAACTACTTTGCTCACCCCCATCACTCTCTCTCCCAGCTTTTCTTGTATAGCCTCTCTCCTTATGATTTCTATGGCTGTTAAGGTGGAGTGCTCCGTTTGTTTGTATGGAACTTGAGTCTGCGCTCCGTGGTTCCGTAACTCAGCGTCATGATATCTCCAACGTTTTCGCCTGCGTAAACGTCTGCAGTTGGGCGTTCGACGCGGTTCGAACCCGGTTTCATCCTGGGTGACATGGCCAGCAGGCTAACCACTGCACCAGGCGAGCTGGTGACGCGACGCCGCGTGACTCAAACCAAAGTACGGCAGCGCACTCGTCAGGACCATTCGAAGATGAAGAAGACAGCCCATGGCGTTCCTACATAAGATTCCGGAACTGTAGTGCCAGATATCTATTCGCGATCGCGGCGTGCTACTGCGCGGAATACTTTGTACGCGAATGATACCTAAATTGAATGCCTTTGTTTCTGAGTATGAGACTGTAACTGTTTTGATATTGAATAGAAGAAGACTCCTATTCATCTAGTCCATTTCCCCAAGTGGAATAAAATCATACGCGGAATCCTTGATTGTAATTGGTGAAAAAATTGCCACATCAAAATGGCGTCAAGTTAGAGCGCAGGGCGCAGCTAAAATGCGAAAGAGTGCGGCGAATATTTCAACCGCATGCAATCACCTTTTGGTTTTGAGCGCTAGTAATAGACCTCTACCTGTTTGTAAACAAATGACATCATAATGTTCGACAGCGCCACGAATTTGGAAGAGTTGAACCACGTTCAAAGCTAGTAGTAGCGAACAAGGTCGCGCCCGAAAGCCACGGTCTTGAGGGGATTACGATGATCTCTGAAAGGGACGCGACCTTCTCTCCTACTTTTCTTTCAACAGGAGGCAGCGAACAATTGCCAATTCGTAGAACCCAGCACTCCCCTTCCGATCTGTTTCGGTCTGTCTACCAACGTCATGATGACGTTGATAGACAGACGAGGTTTATTGCAAGCAGTTTTTACTGTCGAAGTTGCAATAATATAACGCAGAGAAATGCGCACCTTTTATACCTGTTTACGGTTCTTTTAATGTATCGAAAGGCCTTGGTGAGCGACTGTCTGCACGATGCTGTTTATGGCCCTTGCGCGGCCCTTTTTCAGGGGTCATCTCACGACGAGCTTGTTGTCAGCCGAGAGTGTCTACTGCCGGCGTAACAAATGGAGCATAACGAGAGGATAGAGAGGTAGCAAGCGAACTGGTGGTATAGATCCATAACTTAAAAACCCGAGACTAGGGGACAAAAAACAACAAACACAGACAAGGTCTCAAACACAGCTGAAAGTTTACTTACAGCACAAACATATAAATTCTGAGAGTCTTCTTGGGGCCCTGGCATCTTTTCATGGTAAAAAATGTCACGCATTGTCCTTGGTGCGTTTCCAGTCAAAAGCGGGTATTTCTGTCTCGGATTTTCTTCGAGTTCCAGAATTGTATCTTAAATCAGCTGCTATAAGTATTGATGGAGAATTGTTTACCCAAAAGACTGGCATCTGTATTGGTTCTGCCTTTGCACCGGTATTGTCCGAAATTTACCTGCGTACTGTTGATACTGCTGTCATGTCATTTATGTCATTTTCCACTGCCTCTCCTCTTGTAAGAAGGTTTGTCGATGATTTGTTGCTGTTGTCAAACGAAGAGTCCATCATTTCTGACTGTGAACGTGTTATCAAGTATGTCGCTCCCGACCTAGATTTTACTGTTTGAGAGAGAGAGAGAGAGATTTATTTTATTGATCCATCAGTGTGTACAAGTTATTTGGTAGGACCGCTAGGCGAACCTGTATTGCGGTCCCGCAAATCTGATGTAATGCTAAATGTGCATACAAATTAAATATATAGATGAGCAAAACAAAAGTAACAACATTGTAAGTACAGTCCTACATGAAGAAACAGTGTCAGTCACGACAAAAATATGTTAGCTCACATCTTGCTTGAGAGCATATTTCTAAAAATATGAAGGCTAGTCGCTTTTTTAACCTCAGATGCAAGTTCATTCCAATTATTGCCTGCGAAATATCTAAATGAATGTAAACCATAATTAGAACGTGGACGAGGAAGTTGAATACAATAATCGTTATTCCTTAACGTATATGGGCCTGTGCAATAACTAATAGAGATTAATGAGGATTTAACCATGTTATGAAGAAGTTTATACATCAAGAGAAGACACTTGTACTCGAGTAATGAGAAAACATCTTTAACATTAAGAAATTGAAAGGCGAAGGTAATTGAGTCAAATGGTGAAAGACCCATTATAATTCTCAAAGCTTTTTTCTGAAGCAGATACAGCGGCGTAAGATTTGATTTGTATGTAATACCATATGCTTCGATACAATAAGAGATATGACTATGGATAAGAGCGAAATAAACATTTAACGATACACTGATAGGAACTAAATATTTTAGGCGGGACAACGCAAACAACCTTTGTGAGATTTTTTTTCGAACGAAATTTATATGAGGTTGAAATGTTAAACACGGGTCTAGATATAACCCTAAGAATTTTACTGTATCTACTGCTTGTAGCCGAGTGCCACAGTACCTAATGTCAAGATTTTGATGAGCAATCCTCCTCTGCCTGGGGTGAAAGACCATATAACACGACTTTTTTTCAGCTTATTTGTCGCCATCCATTGGGAAAGCCTGTTAAGAACTAGATGGGTAGAAATCCAGCGAACCGGTAGAGATGTAGGAAGGGAGTTGCCTCAGGACAGAAGCCGCCGATATTTCGAACAGAGACTGTTCTTCTTCTGGGCACCGTCCTCATCATTGGCATGGTATTTAAAGGGTTAGGTGTGACGTGTTTAAAGGTTCATGCGAATTGTGGGTCAACAGCCCGGAGGGAAGAAAGGTCCGTACGGGTTTTTACGGCGGGAGTGAATGGCTGCTTTGTTAGAGTGTGGAGGGGATTATGTGAACGTAGTGATCTAGGCTACAGACCGGTTGCAGAAAAATGGAAGGTTCACGAACACGTGGACGAAACGGGACAACAGGCAAGAATTCGCAAGCATAGCGAAAGATAAGGAGGTTAGTGGTTACGTGGGGAAAATTCCAGAACGAGCAATTTTTTTTAAATATATATTTGTAATACAAAGTTGTGGCATGCAATAAAGAGAGCAGAAAGCAGTGGCCATGCAGAACATAACAGATGATAATGGAGGTAGATGGGAAAAGCATATTTTATTTGTGAAGTGTTTCTAGGATTGCCTTTTCAAAAATTTCATTTATTGACATGCCATCAACAAATATGTTTGTGTCGTCCGCATATAATATGGTAGTGGTTGAAAGTACCTCAACGAGATCGTTGACATACACTAGGAACAAGAATGGGCCCAGAATAGAGCCTTGTGGTACGCCACACGTAACATTTTTTGAAGATGAGTAATCATTATCAATTATGACATACTGTTTTCTACCCGTTAAATAATTTCGCAAAAAGTCGAGCGGAGGACCACGAATTCCATAGCACTTAATAAAATTGTATGATCAATCACCGTTAGCCATCCATCAATCTTACATGCTCTATACAGCGCTGCGCTCTCACGTACAACGTTGCTTTGGATAGCCGATTTCCTCAGTCAACGAGGGGTGTAGGAAAAAAGGGTCCCGGAAAAAACGGTCCCGGAATAAAGGGTCCCGGAAAAAAAGGTCCCGGAAAGAAGGGTCCCGCTGGCAAAAGGCGGAAAAAATGGTCCCGCAGGCATGCACGTCTTTGGTGTGACAGATGATGCTCCTCATGCAGAGATATGTATGTATGTATGTATGTGTTTTGTGAATACGGTGTTTTATTTCTTTTTTTTTATCTGGCTTTGAATTGCCTAGTTGTTGGACCTGACTACAACGCTTGATTAAAATTCCTACCCCAAAGTTGGCAATAACTCGATCGGTGCGGAACAGATGACATTAGTGCGCAAGTACGCTTCGATTTATTCAAGAGCTGAAACTGGGGACAATTACATATAACACTTACATGCCGAAGCGAATTGTGTAGCCGATACCCCTGAAGAAACTGTCCATGGTTCTTCGGCCTTCTACGTACTCCTCGCAGATTTGATGAAGACGTTCCTGGAGACGCAGTGTTGATGTTTTTATCCTTTTCGTTGCTGGGACACCAGCTGTTGACTGCCCTATCTTCCCGTCGACCGTTGAGTGCTCGAGCCGCAGCGCGTCAATGGCTCGCCACACGCTGGGGTGAGAGTGCCCAATTAAGGAACTGATTCTTCGGTTCCAGGCTTCTGCGTGATTATTTGTCCTGTCTCCACCCTCTAGTGTGACTTGGTGGACATTCCACGTTTCGGGAGGAAACCTCGCTGGCGTACGTCGAATGCGTGGGTTGTCGTGGATTCGACCTACATGACGGTAAGTCCCGTTGACGTACGTTTCGTCGAAGTACGTCACAATAGGCTCCGCTTCGTCTGGGGCTATTGTCTTCAAGAATGCCATCCCGTCAGTAACATCACTGAGGGGAAGAAATGCCAGCCCATCCAGCATGCCCATGAAGTGCCGAAACTCCTTGTCTTCTTTGTACTTCGGTACCAGTCCGGTTTCCTGAATTTTCGACCAGGTACTTTGACAAAGGTGAAAAAAGCAGCCCCTAGTCTTGACGTCATCACCGAGAACGGCTTTAACTGCGTTCATGGCTCCTTTCTCAAAGTCAGTGACAACGGCATCAGGTAATGGTACCATGTTCTGTGAAGCGCACTCGTCGACCACCGCTTGAAGAAGTTCCTCATACGCTTCTTGTGTCTTCCTCGTCATCAGGGCGTACACGACGGGCACTGCGGTTGTACCGAGGGGTGCTAAAATGACGTATAGTTGCTTGAAGAGCTTAGGCGCTGCGTCAAAGTTCCCGTCCATGAACCATGTTGTCGATTCACTTAAAAGCCGGAGTCCGGAAGGGCCTGCGAAGACAATCATGCGGTCCTCTGAGTCGGGGCCACTGTCATGTATGAGGAAACGCTCCTGTGTTGCCCCTCGTGTTAGCGCCCAGTCACCGTCGATCACAAGTTCTCTGAGAGATGCCGGCTGGGGCGGGTACACAGACGATCGTTGAGCACGAATGCACCGCTTGAGGCTGTCCTCTTGCTTCAATGGTACCTTCTCTGCTGGTGTAAGACGTGACATCGCTCGGGCTACAATCGCTGCAGGGTTCTCCGTCGTAGACATCGCAAGTTCTCGCATCGTGCTGCGAGCTTTTGCCACGTTGACATCACTGGGATTCGGAGGATGGTTGTGGGCTACACTGACTCGGCGCTGTCCTGTTGTTTCACATATCACGGCCCCTTTGCAGGCTTCTATTCTCCTCACGCAGCGCCAGCGGACGCCGCAAACCACAGTCTTGTGCTTTACGTACACGTACCCATCGACACACATTTTCTCACGTCCTTTATTTGATGTGATGATTTCCATCGCTGTAACCACTCAGGGGGTGTCTGCAATTGTGTAAAAATTTCATTACTTGAGAGAGAGCACTGTGAAAAAGTTTTAGTGTGATCGACTTGTCGAAGTCATTAAAAACAGTAGTGGCCCTAGAACTGACCCTTGCCCATTCTTAACTGCAATTGTAATGACGCTAAAATAACATTTCTGAAATAATTCACACATAAACGAAAATGAAAATAAAATCCCTTACAAATTTCACAATCCACGTCTACTAGCAAAAAAATGTTTGCAGTCACTTACTGAGGATGGATGAGATCCGATGTTTCACCTGACGTTTAGAGCTCCGTAGGTTGAGATCCGGCGCCGGTACTGGTGAAATGCTTTCTGTCCTTCGGTTGGGGCTCACACTTGACGTCATTCTCTTTTATCGCTTTGGCCCGAGTTCTCAGACCTAGGTCAGTGAACTTTTTGAATGTGTAACCTACTCTTAGCCTAGGCGTGGTACTGGTGAAAAGCTTTATGTCCTTCCGTTGGCGCTTACACTTGACTTCATTCTCTTTTCCGGCTTTGGCCCGAGTTCTTTTTGTCTGTGTAACCTACTCTATCCTAGGCGTGGTCAGGAGGTCAGGAGGAAGCCTTGAATAAAGGTGTCTGGTTTGTACCAGTGGAGTGGTACCACTAGTTCATAGACTGTTCATGCACGGTATGCACGAATCTGCTAGGAGTGTTCAGATGAATGTGCGGGAGAAACAAAATAACGACTGTGTCCGGGACTAGTTTTTCCTGACTTACTATAGCAGTGTGATATATAATTGTCCGCTGTTTTTGTTCTTGAATAAATCCAAGCGTATTTGTGCACTAATGTCATCTGTCCCGCACCGATCGAGTTATTGCGAACTTTGGTATAGCACAATAGCAGTTTTAATCAAGCGAGGTAGTCAGGTGCTACTACTATGCAATTCAAAGCAAAAAAAAAAAAAAGAAGAGGAAAATAAAACACCGTGTTCACAAAATATAATACATATCTGTCACACCAAAGATGTGTTTAAGCTTCGGCAAAGCTATTGCCTGCCTGCGGTACCATTTTTTCCGCCTTTTGCCTGCGGGACCCTTCTTTCCGGGACCCTTTTCTCCGGGACCCTTTTTTCCGGGACCTTTTTTTCCGGGACCGTTTTTTCCGGATCCCGTCAACGAGGTATTTTCGTCCGGACAAGACAAGGCGACACAGAGCAATTCTCCATCTCTCAGGGGGTACCACAAGGAAGCGTCCTAAGTCCGCTCCTCTTTAATGCTGTTATGGCGGGCATTGGAACCTGCATTCAGCGGAAAGTCAACCTGTCCCTGTATGCCGATGACATCTGTGTTTGGACTACAGGCACTTCCCGTCCAGCACTCCGTCAGCGTCTTCAGCGCACGTTAGATGCCATTCGCCTCTACTTACTCCAGGCAGGAATGGAGATATCCGTAGAGAAAAGCGCAGTTCTAGCCTTCACGCGCAAAGACATGCATAGATATCGCCTGTATATTGGTGGAAGCCCACTGGAGCAGGTGACACATCACAAGTTCCTAGGCGTGACTCTATCATGGAATTTGTCGTGAAAGCGCCACATAGACGTCATTGAATAGAAAGTCCAACGCTGGGTCAACGTGATTCGTCACTTCGCAGGTATGAGATGGGGGCGAGACGAGAAGGATCTCCTCATGCTGCACAATGCCCTGGTTCGTGGCTCAGTGATGTACAGCCTTCCCGTCCTACACGGACTTCCTCAGACACTGATTCAAAGGATTCGAGCCATGCTAGCGCGCAGCCTTCGGGTATGTCTTGGGGTCCCACGAGGCGCTGAAACCCGTCTAGTAGTGGCTGAGGCCAGGGACATCCCCATTGAGGTTCTCCGTACTCGGGAAACTGCACGCCACTATCTGCGTCTACGTGCCCATCATAACCGTCACACTCTGGTTCGCAAGCTTCACGCTAGACGGAACGCGACGGTTCATGCTGCTGTGACATCATTCAGACCTCATATCCCCAAATTCATAGTCGACCAGACGGCACCCAAAGTGCCTCCATGGACGTTGCCACCGCCGTCTGTCACTGTCTCCATCCCCGGTCTCAAGAACAACAAAAAGAACTATCCTGATTTTATTCTTAGGCAACTTACCCTTGACTTCGTCGAGGCTCAATACCGCAACAGTACCGCTGTATACACGGATGGATCGTCGACCAGGGACACTTCATCTTCAGCCTTTGCCATTCCATCACAGTCTGTTACACGTGGGTGTCGTCTATCTCACCGTACCTCATCGACATCCGCTGAACTTTATGCTATCTTGTTATTTTTGACATATGCGGAAGACTGTGAACCGCGGCACTGGGTAATTTACACAGACTCCAAAGCAGCTCTCCTGTGCATTAAGAACATGGGCATCCGCGGTTCCCTTGCCTCAGTGGTGATAGACATCCTGTGCGCCCTGAAGTCCCTACAAGATCGCTCCCACTACGTTGCCTTTCAGTGGGTTCCAGGGCATTGCGGAATAACTGGGAACCACGAGGCCGACGCTGCCGCTGCCGCTGCACACCAACAACGACCTTCTATGCCCATTATACTCTCGAGAGGAGACAGAAGATCCCTCCTCAGGCATTTGTCCGATTCCTGGTCTACCCTACAGTGGCAACACGACATTCCAACTATGTCCTCTTTGGGGAATGTAGACCCAACGCTGTCATACCGACTGCCTGCAAAGCTTCCTCGTCCTCTGAAGTCACTCATCCACAGGCTACGTCTGAATGTGGCCTTCACTCCGTCCTATCGATACCAGCTAGGCTGTGAGGATAGCCCTATGTGCAACGAGTGTGGCGTACTTGCCAACGTTGAGCACATACTCCTCAGCTGCCGGACCTATCTCAACGAGAGGCGTGCACTGCAGTCGCAGCTTGCCACCCTTGGCTGCCGCCCCTTCAACTTGTCGACCATCCTCGGCCCTTGGGACACCGCGGCCGACTCCAGGACGGCCTTACGTCACGTGGTTGACTTCTTTGAGGCGACAGGCCTAAAGGACTCACTATGACCCCAGCAGCGCCCTCGGACACTCCCACCACCACGATCACGTCAAGCACCGTCATCGCCACTTCGATCATTCCCGTCATCTCTCATCGTCATCACTGATCATTGTCACCACTCATATTAGACCCCTAGCTATGGGGTAGCGTTCCACTCCTAGAGTGGAAAACCTCCCCACTTCATCATCACAATATATATGTGTTTGTTGTTGTATGATCAATTAGGTCGAATGCTTTTGTTAGATCGATGAAGATACCCAGGGTTAGAATTTTATTATCAATGTTTTGTTTCAGGTATTCAACTATATCCACCAAAGCAATTTCTGTAGACTTCTTTTTTGTGAAGCCATACTGTGAAATCGAGAGCAAATTTTCTCGCATAAAGAATTCTTGAAGCCTGGTTAGAATGGTTTTCTCAACAATCTTACTAAAAATTGAGAGTAACGATATTGGACGAAAATTGTCAACTAATAACTTGTCACCCTTCTTAAAAACAGGAGTGACCTTTGCAATTTTCAACTGCCCAGGAAACACACCTTCCGCGAACATGTGATTGATCAACTTTGTTAGTGGACTGGAGAGTAGGTGTTTATACCTTTTCACAATAGAAACCGGAATACCATCATCTCCAGCAGATCTTGTATCTCTTAGGTTTTTAATTATGTTTTCTAATTCCATGGCGTTAACTGGAGCAAGGAAGAAAGAATTTGGATTACGACAAGGGAGCATCAATTCTAACCCGTGACCATCGTGTTGACAGCTGATAATACTGTTAACAAAGTGCTCGTTAAACATTTCGGCGATATCTCGCTTATCAGTGATAAGGTTCCCAGAGGAATCGCATAGGGAGGATATTTCTTTTTTAGAAGTTCTTCGATTCAGTGCCAAATTAAGTTGAGAGTACTATTACTGAGAGTAAGTATTAAGTTGTTGAGTACCCCATGAATGGCGAGCTACAATTTTTGGATGTACGACTTTTGTTCAGCCCTTATCTTTGCTGGAACTATGGCAAATTAGTTCCTAAACCTATCCTGTCTACTAATAACTGCCATTCAAAAACTGTCAAGTTTGGAGTCATCGCCGGGTTACTGTCAAATGCTGTAAAAAAGTCTTGTGTTCACCAGTTACATTCTTCTCTGCGCCACCAAATGTCTCGGTTGAGGGACGCGCGATACTCCCATTGTATGATTTTTCATGGTCTAATGACGCTTGGAAACAAGCTTTTTTCCGTTTCCCTAAAACAAAATAATGTTACTGGTCATCGTGTCGTAATTCCGTATTTTCATAAAATTTCTCATAACCTGCTTTTTGTTGCGAAGAAATTTGATGTGAACCTTGTATTCAGAAATGAGTTTCATTTAGACTCATTGACACCTTTTGAAAAAGTTGAAACTTCGTGTAAAACCCACAGAACTCTGTATGTCAACTGTCGTTCTAATATTGTGTATCAGATACCTCTGGAATGTGGTTTTTGTTATATCGGCCAAAGTAAACGATGCCTAAATGATCGCTTGCAGGAGCATGCCCTCAAAGTAAAAAATAACGATTGTTCTTCCGAATTGGTAAAACACCTACAAGTCTGTAGAGGTTGTGCGCCCAGATGGCACGAAACCTTTGTAATGTCCAGTGAAAGTGACAAAAGGCTTATGAAGGAAACGCTGTCCATTATCTCTGCTGGAACTGTGTCAGCAAGCCTTCCCTGACCTTCCCGTTGGTTTTGGGGATGTTCTTACGTTCTCCTCACCCTTCCTTCTCACCCACTTGAACCCTTTATATGTTTGTTCTGTTAAGTAAACTTTCAGCTGTGTTTGAGACCTTATCTGTGTTTGTCGTTTTTTGTCCCCTAGTCTCGGGTTTTTAAGTTATGGAAACGGAGCATGCAAGCTTAGGGCCGCTCACCCAAAATGAAGCATTTGCGCCTGTCTCCTCAGTGACGAGCAGAAAAGTGCCCCGGCATTGACGACCTCCCAGTTGAGTTCAACAAGTGCTTCTACATAGAGTGTAATAAACTCTTGCATGACTCGGGTTTTTAACATCTGCTTTGCTCAGGGGTTGCTATGCCCTAGCATGCACATTGGTGTTGTTGTCCTCGAGGTCAAAGACAAGTCTCAAAAACTGGACCCAGATGCTTATCGATCGATAACCATCTGGGCTCAGTTTTTCAGCGACTACACCGTTCCTCTTCGTGAGCGACTACACCGTTTTCACATCTCTCGCTCTGACGGTTGCCCATCTTGCGGGATGTGTGTAACCGCAGAGCACTGTTTCAGGCGTTGTCGTGTTCCTCTTTTGCTGTAAAGCAGAGTAACCCAGATATTTCGTCTGTCGCCTGGGCCACCGTACAGTTCCTGGAACCGTTGCCTGTTCCGCGCGTTCAACGTAAACTGTTGGCTTTATTAATTACCGAGATCAACTTTCAAATTTGGATCCGTCGTTGCCAGCTGGCTTTCGGTGGCCTAGACTTCGGGAGACGCAGCTATATTTCAGGCTGTCAGGGCCGGGCTTCGTAGCCACATTGTCCGTGAGCAAGCACTGTATGGTCTTGTGGAGTGCTCTCGCCGCTGGCTGACGTCTACTCGTCTTTTCCGTCACGTTCAGGGTGAGTGGCATATCATGTTCTAGCCAGCTCGCTAGGACCGTACTGCACTCCGCAGCGGCTCTCCCGTGTTTGGATTGTTCGCTTGGTATGGTCAGTACAAAAAGCACTCTCCTAGAGAGTGTTGTTACCTAGCTTGTAGGACTGTAACGTAAGGTTAGTGTCTGTCCAAAGGGGACTACCTCCTTACGTAGCTCTCCTGCTTGATGACAATACACATGATGATGATGATTCGTGTTTTAATGGCGCAGCGGTAACTACGACCATAATGCGCCAAGACCACGATTGTTAGGGTGAACTTATGCTTTATTTTTAAACGAGCACATGGTTACAGAATACACCTGCTTGCGCCATCTTGTCCTTCTTGATGTCGCTGTCACTCTTGCTTCCGCCTGTAGGCTGTTGCCCTAACAAGCCCACTACAGCGTTGAATTGTCCTCAATTCAATTGTCACTGAGGTCGTAGTCCTTCAAGTGCTGGGGAATTTTTCGTTGGCGTGGGGTTCTTATAATCCCGCTGGCTGGAGGGATGGTTGATGGTACCCGTTCTGCATCCTTGATGTCTGTGCATTCCTCGAGGTTGGAATCTGTACCTGTCATCTCTGGTGATGTCGGCTGGTCTGATTCCATATCTCTAATGGTTGTGAAGTCCTTGAAGCTGGAGTTGGTACTTCTGTCGCCGGTGGTTTTGCAGGTTCCAATCCCGCTTGCTCCAGAGCTCTGCCTATAATTGTGTCTGTCAGTTCAGGCGCATCAATATCGCGTTCAAAGCAGTGCTTCATCTGCTCCAGGTTCACGAGCCTTGTTTCACCTCGTCCAGGGGAAGACACAATTCTCTTCACTGTTGCGGTATTTTCGGATTGAAAACTCGCAATCTCAAATGGACCTTCAAAGTATGGGTCCAGCGAACAGCTTCTTCCTCCTATGGCACAGTAGACAAAGTCTCCCACCCTGAAGCAAGGGCGTTTCTTACGGCTATCATACCGAGATTTGGCTGTGTCTTGGCTCGCCGACAGACTGTCCTGTGCATCACAACGGTCTTTTGCCAATTGGTGCAGTCGGTCTGCTTCACTCAAGTCCTCAGAGACTGTCCCGATGTTGAGCTCTCCGGACAACCTTGGATGGTACCCATGCATTAACCAAAAAGCACCGAAGCGTGAAGATTTCTGTGTACTTGTGTTGATCGCAAATATGGCTGCAGGAAGTACAGAATCCCAGTTACGCTCGCTGCTAACTGTTTTCCTGATTACTTGCTTGACAGTGGCCACCATCCTTTCAATGAGGCCATTGGCCTGTGGCCAATACGGTGGCGTCGTCATGTGAGTGATCCCTAGTCTATGATGGATAGCAGCTGTCCTCTTGTTGATGAACCCACGTGCCTGGTCTGTGATCACGACCTCTGGCACACCAAAACGTGGTATCCAACGAATTTGCAGGAAGTTAATGTAGTGCTCTGCGGATGTGGTCGGTACTGGGACACCATCGAGGTACCTTGTGGCATGATCAATGCAGAGCAGCACATGACTGTTGCCGTTTTGCTCGGTAAGGGGTCCAAAATGGTCGAGGGAGACGACACTGTTCGGTATCTCTGGCACACGACGGGGCAAAAGGAGCCCTTCTCGCAGTACCGTCGGTCTGTTCACTTTCTGACAAGTGTGGCACGAGCGAACAAAGTTTCGAATGTCTCTGGACATCCGTGGCCACCAATATCGTCTTTTAACTTGTTTGGTTGTTTTCTCTACATCCATGTGGCCTGTCTTGTCATGACACATGATCATAACAGTTTCTTGAAGTACCCTAGGTACAACGATCCTGGGCACCTTTCTTTCATCAAGGTTCATGAGTCGTACCAGAATTCCGTGTTGCACGTCGTAGGGGCTGTCGTCGTCATCCGCCAAGGAAAGGAGTTTCTGGCACGTTTCGTCACTTTCTTGAAGGCTGCGTAGACGCGAGTCATTGCTTACGATGACTGCTAAGCATAGCTGAGGAGCCTGCCCCGCTGTTATCATTTTGATGTCCTCCTGGACTCCAGTCTGCCCATTTAAACGTGACAGAGCGTCAGCGGCTCCGTTCAGTTTCCCGGCACGGTGGACAATGTCGAACTCGTATTCTGAAAGGTCGAGAGTCCATCGTGCAAATCTTCGGTTTGTTATGCCGTACCTGGCAAGATAAGTCAGTGCTATGTTGTCTGTAATGACAGTAAATCTTGGACCGCCTTTGAGATAGATTGAAAACTTCTCAGTGATGGCCCAGTGTACGGCCATGCATTCCAACATGTTGGAATGTAGCATTGAATCGTGCGCATTCAGAGCCTTGCTAGCATACTCTATGACCCTTTCAGTGTCATCGTGTTTCTGTTTCAACACAGCACCAAGTCCTGATTGACTGGCATCGACGTACACGAGCGTCTGGAGACCGTTAGTGTAGTTTGCAAGAACGGGAGGGCTTTGCAGTGTCTGTGTGAGGTCGTTGACAATTTTCTGATGGTTATCAGACCATGTGAACGCCTGGTCTAATTTCAGCAACTGACGTAGTGGGGCCGTGATTATCGAGAAGTTCTTGATGAATCTTCGAAAGTGGTTGGCGAACTGCAGAAACGAGTAAAGATGTTTTCGGTCTTTCGATGGCTGGAACTTGTTCACTGCTGAGACACGTTCAGGATCGGGAATCCGTCCTTCCTTCGTTATTACATAGCCAAGGAATGAAATCTTGGATCGAATGAACTGGCATTTTCTAAGGTCCATGCGTAGACCATTTGTCACAACACGTTGCAGTGCCTGTTCGAGTAAACAGAGAGCCTCGTTAACTGAGGATGCACCTTGGCCAACATCGTCCATATACGTTGCTGTCCGTGGGAGCCCGTCGAAGCTTCTACGCATCACGGATTGCATGGTTTGCGGTGCCTTGCAGAATCCAAATGACATGCGTTTGTACTCGTATTTGCCATCTGGTGTAACAAAGGCAGTCTTGTGTATGTCGTCGTCCTTGATCCTGATGGTGAGGAAAGCAGATTTGACATCCGTGACAGTGAAGTATACTGCTCCATTTCGCATCACATCATCAATTACATCCTCCATCACAGGCATAGGGTACGGAGTGCTAATCGTCTTTGCATTTAAGCGTCTGTAATCGTGGACCATACGTCTTGGGTTTGTTGGGTGCTGAGGTTGATCAACAACGATGGTTGGAGCGGCGTATTCGCTTTCACTTGCGCGTATAATGTCCTTGTTTAAATACTCCTGTACCTGTGATCTGATGAAATCTCGATCAGCCGGGCTGCATCTGTACGGTCGGGATGCAACAGGGATGTTGTCCCTGAGTTCTATGGAATGCTCTGTGTGAGGGCATGCACCAACGCTGTCTTCGGTCGTTGCAAATGCTTCGTGGTGGGTCGTCAATAGTTCTCTTAGTCTGTTTTGTTCTTCTTCCGTCGCGTCGGGTGTCATATGATCAACTGCTTTGTTGATTTCAGACTGAAGAGCAGGATCAGGAGCGTTGCGTTTGTGTCGTATGCTGACAATGTTAGTGTCGGATGACGAGTGCATTGGCAATTCACGACTGCAGAAGGAGGCTACCAAAGCCTGGGCGGTTTTAGACTGACGAAGTTCACCTTTACTGGATGGGGAGTCACAAATTGATGTTGCAGCACCGTCTTCCAGCAAATGCACAATAGTTACGTCGTTTGAGTTATGGAATGTTACGTCAACATTAGCAAGTTGACGCCAGTCTGATCCCAAAAGCAGGTCAACGTTGTCAGGGAGAGGTGAGACGATAATATTGGGGAGACGTGTTTTCGTCGTACCCACAATGATGTCCAGTTCAGTCACTTTGTCTGGGATTAGTTCTTTGTCGATCACGGTTACACGTTCTTGACTTGACCATGGGGATGTCGCCACATTTGGGGGAATAACACTAGATTTAACGACGGACACATTTGCTCCTGTGTCTATGCATGCGTTCACCAGTGTGTTTCCGCTGATCATGGCCTTGATGAGAGGCAGATTGTTTGAAGTTGTATTGATGAAGCAATTGACTCGTGAAGTGTTGTGCGTGGTATCTCGTCGAGGCTGATGCTCGTTACTGGGTCGCCTTCTTTTTACTTCGGCTCGTAACGTTGCGGCTGACTTTGGCTTTGGGCAGTGCCGAGATATATGTCCGAGCTCCGAACAATTGAAGCATTTTGGTTCTTGTTGTGAACGAGTTTGTCCGTCACTGTTAGGTCTCGGCTGAGAAATGTCTGGATTAGTTAAGTTTGGTGTTGATGTTCGCGATAGATGTACATTGTCTCGATGAGTCTGTCGTCGGCTGTCAAGAGTCGCTGCTCTGTCGATAAGCTCAAGTACTGAAGTGCAACGCTGTGCAGCTAACGGAACAGCCCATCTATCATCTTTGATGCCGTTTATTATCAGGGAGATCCGTTCTTCTGCTGCGAGGGTATACGGGGCCTTTTCAAGCATGGCATTCTTGGCGTAGATGTATTCTACCATTGTTTCGTTTTGTTGTAGTTTCCGCTGAGACTGGTATTCTATGAATTCTTGCAGCGTGAGCTTTCGTTTGAAGCGTTCCGAAAGTGCTATCTTCCAAGTGTTCCAATCATGAAAACGTGTTCCATACACCCTCTGCCAGTTTTGGGCGGCGCCCCGAAGACGTGAAAAGGCGCTGAGCATCGTCAACGATGGGGTCCAGTGCGCGTGAGAGGCAACAAGTTCGACGTTTTGCAGCCAGTCCGTTACGCTGTTGTGTGGATCACCATCAAAGGTCGGGATAGCGTTGGCAGTGTCATTGGTGGAGTGGACTTCCAAAGGCCGTGAGGCTTGAGTAACGGCATCGGCAATTCGGCGCTGAGTATCCACAAGAACCGTTAAAATATCGGTCATCGATGGGGTGAACGCGCTGGCGTGCGTTGGCTCACCCGGCGTTGCCGCGAGCAGTTGTCCCGAAACCTTGGGCTGCTCAACGTTCACGTCGTTGCCAGGTGGTCCGGTTTTGTCGTTGGTCACATTGCAGTCGTTCGTGGTCTCCACCGTTACCATTGTGTCCGAGTTAGCGCGTATATTCAAAGCGTCCATCAGCTTTCGTATCTGCGTCTTCATTTGAGCGATGTCGTTGCGTACGTCGTCCGTCATCTTTTCGGGTCTGTAGCGTGTCGAGTGTTATTTAGGGAGGTTCCACACACCTTCGTTCTGTTGATCCAGTTGCGGCTGCGCCATGTTAGGGTGAACTTATGCTTTATTTTGAAACGAGCACATGGTTACAGAATACACCTGCTTGCGCCATCTTGTCCTTCTTGATGTCGCTGTCACTCTTGCTTCCGCCTGTAGGCTGTTGCCCTAACACGATAAAAAGCATTAACAGTTTAAGAGAAAATGGTCTAGTGATTAATTAAAGGGTATAAGGATTCGGTTAAAACTAGCGCATTACCAATCAAATGGTATAAAAGAAAGCTGTAAAACTAGAGTGCATTTAAAGGACCACTATTTTGGAAGAATTTAAGAACCTGTTCAAATGGTACGAAAGCTTCATCCCCTATAGTAAAAGGGAAGGATGGAGAGGTAAATGGTATGTGTAAAACTCGTGGAAATGACGATGTCGGTGGGTTGTGATGAGAAAGTGAAGGACGGAACTGTATACGCCACACCGTGTGCGAAACGGGGGATCCTCCCTACGGAGGAGGTGACCGTGTGTCAAATGGGTGTGGCCAATTGGGAGCCTGGCGGAAACAACTTCATGCAGGCGATTGCTAAAAACAGACGTTGGTTTCCCTACGGCTGGTTTAACTAGATGGAGTTTGTTTTCATGATGTGTATCCCAATGCTGCTGCCACTTGCTGTTTATGCTTCTGAGAAGCGCTAGGCGGAGGTCATGGGAGGGTACATCAAAATTGATTATTTCTAATGAAAGGGCAACTGTGGCAGCGAGTTCGTTTCCGCGTATACCAACATGACTGGGTACCCAGCAGAAGGTTAAAGAAAAACCCTTTTCCATCACTCTACCGGCAAGGCACTGTGCCCTGCGCACAAGCACATTTTTTGACATCCCCACGTTGCCTATTGCTTTCAGACAACTTAGAGAATCCGTGTAGATGACTGGTGACTTGATATGACATTGTAAGATGTAGTTCAATGCAGTTATGATACCATATACCTCAGCACTAAAAATGGAGAGTACGTGAGGTAGACGATTTGAAAGTGTACATCCGTCGGTTATCATTGCACATGATACGGCGGTGTCTGTTTTTGAGCCATCTGTATAAAAAGCACCGTGTTTGCCAAGACTTTCCTTTAGGAACTCGAACTCCTGCTGGAGTACGACGGGTGGGGTGTCCTGCTTCTTCCACTTCGTCAAGGTATAATTAAAACGTGGAGGAGACTGCCATGGTGGAATAAGTGATGTAGCCTGTACTACCCTGTACTACCGTGGAATCGCAATGACGGAAGTTATACACCTCACATCCTTGAAGGACACGCATGCTGAATGGAGGGACAACGGTGTGCTTATTAAGAAATAGCTGTTTGTAGCATGTGTCTTCGACACAGGGGATGGCTGGGTTATGGGCGTATCCTTTTACCCTAAAAAAGTATTGAACGGACAGGTAAAACCGCCTCCTTTCTAGCGACCATTCGTTGCTTTCAACATAAAGGCTTTCCACTGGTGATGTGCGGAAAGCTCCAAGTGTCAGACGCAAGCCTAAATGATGCACTGGATCAAAGACCTTAAGCACGGATTGCCGGGATGAACCATAAGCAACACACCCGTAATCAAGCTTGGACCGTATTATTGAGGGTAAAGGGTCTGACGGTCCGCACCCCATGATCTATGGGACAAAATTTTGAAGAGGTTCATGGATTTTGTGCATTTGACTTTTAAGTGTTTGGTGTGGGCAAGAAATGTAAGCTTCGTGTCAAAGATGACTCCCAGGAACTTGTGTTGGTCTTTTACCTGGAGGTCACACCCATATAGCTTAAGTGAGAGCGGGGGAACTAATCCTCGTACCCTCGAAAAAAGAACACAGATAGTTTTCTCGGTTGAGAAACCGAACCTATTTTGAGTGGCCCACCTACTCAGCTTGTTTATAGCGACCTGCAGCTGCCTCTCACACACTGTCAAATTCGTCGAGGAGCAACACATTTGGATGTCGTCTAAGTACAAAGAATATGTTATGGAAGGAGGGATAACTTGTGTGGCATAATTTATTTTCACAAGGAACAGGGTGACAGTGAGAACGGAGCCCTGTGGGACTCTTGCATGACCGAACGCGAGAGAAGTTCGCCAAGCCGGACTCTTCTTCTATGTTCTTTTCTGCAAGAAGTCAGCAATACATCTCAAAAGACGACCACGTATTCCAAGGGAATAAAGATCATGCAGGATACCATACCGCCACGTGGTATCTATCTTGCCTTCTACCGATATCTTGGTGTCCACGATTGGTTCCAAGTGCTCAACGCAACAAGTGTTGACAATGCGGTCAATATGTTGACATTCATACCGACAAGTGAAAATCGCCGATAGACGAGGTACCCTGCTTGGTTCTCTAAAGACTTGAAGTTTTATCTACGTAAAAGGGTAACATTTTTACCGCCTGTTTAGGGCCAAGCGAGATGTTTTCTCGTATCGGAATTACAGCGTGTGTCGCGCATTTGTGAAAAGGTTATACGCTCGTGACAAGAATGTACATGTTAGATTGGTGGAAGGCTCCTTGAATAGTGAATCTAAGCGTTTTTGGTCCTTTGTTAAGGCCCACACATCAACCCACAAAAATGTCAACGCTCTAAAGTGTGGCAGTACCTTGTGTACTGACCCGGTTTCTGTTTGCAATCTCTTTGCTGATCACTTTGCCGCTTCCTTCATCAAAGAAAGATCTGGAGCCTGCTCTGGAAATTGTGATATCGTCGTATCTGATAGCATGTCGCGCTGCGATATTGTTATTGACGAGATACTAGTGGCGCTAAAAAAATTGAAATCTAAGATTACTTGTGGTATTGATGGCATACCTAGCTTTCTTGTGAAGGGTTGTGCCGATATCCTTCGTCCAGTTCTGTTGCATATATTTAATCTGTCACTTAGAACAGTTGTGTTTCCTGCTGTCTGGAAGCAGTCCGTCATTGTACCAGTGCTTAAAAGTGGTGACCTTACTGTTGTCGACAATTACCGGCCTATTTCATTATTATGTAACTTTTCAAAAGCTTTTGAGATTGTCATGCACGAACGATTTTATGCGTAGTTTAGAAGAATAGTGGAAACGCAGCATGGTTTTGTGAGTGGAAGATACGTGGACACAAATCTGTGTTCTTTTTTAAATTATTGCTCGCCTGCAGTTGTCAATGGTGGTCAGGTCGACGTTTTGTACTGCGATATGTCAAAAGCCTTTGACCACGTGTCTCATGTGCGTCTCCTTCAGAAATTATCTCGCACTGGAGTTACAGTTACGGGAGCAAATGGATAAATGATTATTTAACGAATCGCACTAATTTTGTTCGCTTCGGCAATTGTCTCTCGTCGGAATAGACGTCTCTTTCTGCTGGGGGGGGGGGGGGGGGGGTCCGCGGGGCTCTAATCTCGGCGCTTTATTTTTCTTAATATTTGTGAATGATTTGTCGTTGGTCGTTCAACACTCGCAGGTGCTACAGTATGCTGACGATGTTAAAATGTATCGGGTTATTTCCACAGTGGACGACTGTGAGCTACTCAAACGGGAAGGTGTTGACGATAAGCAAAAAGAGAAAGCCCACGCATTTTTCTTATGTTGTTGAAAACATTGATATCCAGCATGTGCCCTCTGTTCGTGACCTTGGCGTCATATTGGACAGCGCCCTTTCCTTCGGCCCACATGTGGACACCATTGTGAACAATGCTGTCAGGTGTTAGAACGCAATTTACTCGTGGCTTCACTGGCCCTCGGTGCTTGTTAGTACTGTATATGAGCCATGTCAGGAGCAGACTCGAACATTGCAGTATTGTTTGACTAAAACGCAGTCAGACCAAATTGAACATGTACAACGTAAGCTGGTTACTACTGTTTATGGCAGATATATTGGTAGGAGGTTATACTATGACTATGAGCGCATTCTTGATTATATAGGACTTCCGTTATTGTCGCGTCGAAGACGATGTATTGATTTGCGATTTTCGGAAAAAGTAGTTAACGGTGAAATCGACTGTCTTATGTTGTTATCATTCGTTATATTTTCTGTGTACAACAAGGACAAGGGCACGAAATTTGTTCTACATTAGTCATTCAGACGTTGCTTCTCCTTTGTCTCGGTTACTGAAAGTGTATAATGATTATGGTTCTGATCGTGCGACATTTCGATAGTATAATTTTCTCTTAATTTAGTTATCCCGGAATCATTAATGAGCCAGCATTATGCATGTGTAGTTCCCTGTTGTATATAGAGTATGTATTTTGTTTCGTGCGCCACACTAAAGGCCACGGCTGTTTGTGGGCACATTAAATAAAATCAATCCATCAATCAATCAGTCTTCAGCTATGATCAGGGTGAGTGGCACATTCTGTTCTAGCCAGTTTGCTAGACTTGTACTGTCCTCCGTCGCGACTCTGCCGTATATCATGGATTGTTCGCACGGTATAGCCCGTACACACAGCAATTTCCCTTAGGAGAGTTGTTATCCTGCCTTTCAGCATAGTGCGATACTAGTGTTCCTGTTTGTGTAAAGAAGCCTACCTCCATAGGTATCTCCCCTGCTTGATGACAATACAGCGAGGGACATTGTCTGCGAGACATTCGACCATCCGGAACTCAATTTCATAGACACCGGCTACCGCCATGTGATTATGGAAAGGAAGTCTCGGATGCCAAACTTCATCCGCGTTAGGCCAGAGTCACACTGTTTATACATTATACAGGAGCATCCCGTCATACGTGTACGACGAACGTGTATAGCAAACATCCCTTAAAGGGACTGTCTGGAGGCTATCATGCAAAGTTTGTGGGCGTTGTTACACGATTTCTTATGGTCCCAGGAGCCATCATGCGAAAGCTTTCCTTTGGATTCGGCTCCGGGAATTTTTTATTGAATTTTGAACTTTGGACATTAGCCCCCGATTGAAAGCCGCAGTCTGATCACTGCTGACGTCACCGGTGTCGAGTTCCGGTGTCTCGGAAGTCTGTCGCCCGTCTAGCTGTCGCCTGTCTAGCAGTCGCCAGTGGCATTTCGTACTTTCAGTATTTCAACGTGCCACCTTTTTGCTACTTCGACGTCGCTGAACGCATTGGTGGCAATGAGAGGACACAGGTGTTGTTTTATTCACTGCAAGAACAACAGAGAGAACACAACAGGAGTATCGTTTTTCGGTTTTCCAAAGTGCGAGCGTCTAAGACAACTATGGATCGCGAAGGTTCATCGCCCGGGATGGCAGTTCTACAAATCAAGTACCCTCTGTTCCGAACACTTTACCGCGGATTGCTTCGAAGAGTCTGACAGACTTCAGCGGGAGCTCGGCATATCTCGTCCAGGAAAAAGACGGAGCCACACCTTGAGATCTGACGCCGTACCTCCAGTTTTCAGTGATCTCCCCGTTGGTATCAACGCACCATCAACTTCTTCGAGCTGCGATAACGTAAGTCCCTAACTTTCCTGATCATGTAACTGGTTCACATATTGTTTGCTCCACTTCTTTTATTGATGCGCAGGAGCAAGGCCGCGGTGCAGTGTCACTTCCTTTTGAAGAGACAAGTGATTACGGTGAAGGTCAATTTTCTGCTGTGTAAAAATATGAAAATACGTATTGAGCCGCAATATTTGTCATCGGCACATTTCCTCAAATTACGTGCTCACTGCCGAAGTGACACTCATGAGTTTTCCCGATGAATTGGCGTAGTCAAGATCGCAGGTGAACTGCATAAGCAGTACGGGGAAATCTGTGCTGTGTTTTCTTAGTTCAGTTGACGGAAGGAACATGGAGGAAAAATATACAGAAGAGACAAAGCCAGCGTGCACTGATGTGTTTTGTTTCTCTGTTTCCAAGGTGTACCGCAACCCTCTCCACCTGCTTCCCCAGAGTCTGGTGTGCATTACTCCGCATCTTCAGGTGGTGACAGAGGTTGCTCAATTTCTGTTGATACTGCATCATTAGGTTTGAAACTTTCGAAAGACCCATTGAACATCTTGACTGACTACAATACATTTTGCATTCCGGCCGTCAAATGTATGTTCATTTCACCCTTGCATGTTTAACAATTTTACAAGTGCAACGTGTGCCCTGCTGCGTTCAGCCAAAGCTGGAGCCTGCTGCATCACAAGAGGACACACACGGGGAGAAGCCCTACAAGTGCGATCTCTGTTCTGCAAAGTTGAACCATAGTTTGCACCTGCTGCGACACAAGATGTCAGACACGGTTGAGAAGCCTTACAGCCTTGTTTATTTGTTTACGCACTGATGTTGTACACGTTGTTCATGCCATCTCTGTACCTTATCACTGTGTTTCTGGCGTCCTGCAGGGGTCAAATTTAGGACTTTTATTGTTCAACCTGTTCGTCGATGACATATCGCGTAATGTGAGATATTCAGAGTGTTTACAATATGCGGATGACCTGAAAGTTTACAGGAAGATCGAGCAGACCAGCGACGCGCTATTATTACAACACGACATTAATGTTATTGAATATCGGTGCACTAAAAATGGGTTGCGACCGAACACAAGCAAAACGAAAATGATTACCCTAATGCGAAAGAAAGGCGCTGCGAAGCACGACTACTCAGTAGGTAGGGACAGCATTGAGAGGGTATGCGCAGTGCGTGATCTCGGAGTGTTAAGGGATTCTGCGTTGAGGATGACACCGCATGTTACAAGTATTGTAGCATCAGCAAAGCGCTCCCTTGGGATTATCTTCTGTGTTGCCAAATGTTTTAAAAACAAGGAATGTCTGTTAACACTCTATAGATGCTTAGTTCTAAACTAGACTATACTAAACTAGGTAGGTCTAAACTAGAGTTCGCTTGTGTTGCATGGAACTCCTTAAATGGTATAAACGGTAAACTATCAGCGAAAATCGAAGGAGTTCAGAGACACTTGGTTCGGAAAATGTATGAGAAAATTTTTGATAGAAACTGTTTCTATGGATATAATTGGGTACTGTTCAAACTTGGAATAACCACTCTACGAAGACTTGGGGCTGAGTTTGACTTATGCTTTTGGTTTACTTTTGCTTACAACTTTGCAGAACAGGGATAGCACTTGTAGGGCTTCTCACCCGTGTGTGTCCTCTTGTGATGCAGCAGGCTCCAGCTTTGGCTGAACGCAGCAGGGCACACGTTGCACTTGTAAGGCTTCTCACCCGTTTCTGGTTCTCGTTTGGACTGGTTTCTCTAAAGAACCCTACATTTTTTATCTTGCTTTTCGTATGCAATACTTAAAAAAATTACTGAGGTCCATCAAATCGACATTATCGTGTTCCGAAAGCTGCAATGAAAGCTGCTTTGAAAGCCACAATGAATACGTTGAATTTATTCGAGGGAAACGGCAGGCGTTAGTGAAGAGGTGAATTTAGATGTCCGACTTGAGTGCCATATCATTTCCCAATCTTGACCACTTCGCTGCTCGGAACCCAACTGTCGTGCTCTTTGTCATAACAGAACCAGTAAGCCAACGAAAAACTTCACGTTCTTCTTTTTCAGCTTTCTTTCATTTTTCTTTTTCAAAAACTTCAATACCTGCCACGGCTTGTCAGAATTTCGTTATCCAGGTTGAAAAACATCTGTCCACTTCCTTGCTCTGGCCATCGATCTTCCAGATAGACAATGGGTGTCGCATCGAAGAAAAGTACTCCGCTCGCGTGTTCCGTAAACTTTTGTCCCAACCTGTACTCCTTGGCGGTCTTGTAGAATTCCCCTGCTCTGTCGCAGAAGACATGCCTAGGAACATTACCTCTCAAAAAAGCTACTTCATTCTCAAAGAAACCCTTCTCATTTTGTACATTTGGTCTTTACAGGGAGGGCGCGCACAAATCGAGGCGTGGAATCTGTTAACACGTAACAGTAGTCAGCATTGAAAGGTCGGCAAGGTAAATTTGCCAGACGTCGTGTACCTTGCTGGTGTCTTGACGCGTCTTCGGTTAAACCTTCTCCTCACCAGATGGCAAAAGAGTTGATGTGTCCAAGGTTCTGAGAACGACGAGAGCCGCCTTTTCCTCAAATAACGCAATTCTCAGCAATGTTTCATGTCTTCGAGTTCTCTCTGAGGTTTAACATACCTCGCACAAGCCAACCACGCCATTGTGACTTACCGACGCTAGCCAGATTCAGCAAAAATTAGGTGCAGTAGTTTCAAGGCCTTGTGAAACCGGAACGTTTTTTTTCTCCGTCTTACGTCGCATGAAATAAATGACGAATTCGTAAACGAAGAAGTGCCTAATGGGATTACAAACATGAAGTCAGAAGAATAAAAGGTACTGCCGGGTACACAAAACACAAGAGTAAGAACCAGGAGTAGTGTACCCGAAAGGGGAAAAAAGTGGGAAGACCATACTTAGGATGCTTGTTGTTTCGAGCGGACGCTCTTCATCAGAAAAAGGAGAAAGCTAGTGTCAGAAGATGTTAAACATACTGACCAGCCCACTAGGGGGTGCCCAAGAACGTGTGAACTAGGCCAGCATGTGTAACATCGGTCGTGAGTTGATTAGAAGCCTAAAACCAGCCTTTCGTTTAAGCCCGTTGGACAAACGGGCCTAAACGAAAAGCATCGTAGGCATCCTAAGTGTGTGTTTTCCCTTTTTGGGTACACTAGTCCCGGTTTTACTCTCGCAAACATGGAGATTGCCCCTTTTTTCGTCCCAGGAAATGACCTTTTTCAATTCCATCATTACCCTATGTGCTTCCTCTTCGTCGACGTCTGAAGAATGGAATGAATAGTCAGTCATTTGTAGTGATGTACGCTCTACAACTAACTGCTCACCTAGTATTATATGATTTCTTTGCCCCTGGATCCAATGCCCTCTGGCCACATCCTTCCACTCAGCACGTAATTTGTCTTATTTTATTTGTTTACTTTCATAGTTACTGGGACCAAATCCGTACTCCTTGAGTACACACTAGAGTGCCCGCTGTATGGTTCTGACGTTGACATCTTCGCCTTCCTTCGAGGTCGGGATGTTACCGATAGAGGGAGGTACTTTCTTCGGCATTGGATGAAGCGCATATGATCAACACATCCTAAAATCTAGGACGGCAACAACCGACGAAAGAACGCTTTGTTCTCGCTGCTGCGACAAATAGCACTTCAAATGCCAAGAATTCTTGTGTATCTTCTAGTTCGCGAGCCATCGTAGAAAGCGTTTGTGCTTCTTCAAAGGTGGAAACGTATCTGAAGCCAACGACGCGTTCAGTAAATTCATGCAAATTTTGGAGAGGTGTTTAATGTCGGACGAGGATGAACATCTCAAGATGTCGTGACGACGTGGAAGGTGAGCATGGACAGTATCTTGACTAAGGTGAGACGAGAACATCGTTTCATTTCAGAGCCTAAATATATTGGCGCTCGTCCAGAAAAAAACACCCGCTGTGTAGCCTGTAATTCCCGCGCATGTAATTTTAAATATCCGCGTGTAAATAAGCGATGATATTGCTTCCTTATATGTGTCTAGTAAATAGTCCAATCTTTTTCTACCAAAGATAATGCTGCTGCACGAAATGTTCCATCTGGTCAATGCTGCAAACAGTGCGCCACATCGCGATGCAACTGGCCTTGTAGGATATGGTTCTAAAATTGCTGCTTTTGAAAAAACGTGCGAACCAGTAGGAATATCGATGTATTTTTAATGGTGAGAACCCTCAATGAGAAGACCAGTATCCCCCTTCAAAGAATTGGCACCGTTCACCAGGGAAGGATAACGGACATATTTTGGTTACCGTTTCTATTTTCGTTACTGCTATATTTTCGTTTCCGTTATCTGTTTCTGATACCGGCCCTTCAATTTCGTTTCCGTTACGGTTCCGTTACTGTTTCCGGTAATGGAACGGTTGTTACAGAGCTGCGAGAGGACAGCCCTTGCAGCTCTGTCAGCACCCTGTTTTGCCCAAGTGCCTTCGGTGTCACGCGTACACACTACATAAGTAATTTTACGTCGTTGGGATGCGCACATTTTGCAAAATGTAGGAACATGTCTTCAGTCACTCGGAGTCCAGCAACTCCAGATGGGCGTAACCTTCATTCAGTGTCGCATTCATAAGCAGACGCTCTCAGTAGTAAATGATACTATCATGGCCACGGTGAAATTAAAAAAAAAAGTACAAAATAAGTAACTAAATAGTAGGCTGTCATCCACTTGCTATGGTGGAGTATAGTCATATGTTGATGTCATGGAATTATGAGGACTGGGACGATGTAAGCGACAGATGAACCCTCGAGATCCACTATTGCGCTTTCCTTCCATGCTTTCGTGTAGTATTTAGAGCATTACAGGGAATGGAGTCATCAAAACAAAAACAAAAAATGAAAAGTCACTCAAATGTCATCGCACAACAGGAATAGTCATTACCCGAATTCAATACCGGACGATAAATTCGTTTCCGTTTCTGTTTCCGGTAATGGAGGACCGTGGTATGCGTATCCGTTTCCGTTATCGTTACCACCTCCAATTTCGGTAATATACCGTTTCTGTTTCCGTTACCATTACCGTTACCCTTCCCTGCCGTTCACGTGATAACTGACGACGGTGAATGTAGCAAGTGACACATCCCACGCGCGAAGTAAGTCTTTGGTATATTTCACTTTGTCCCAAAATTCGTCCTGCTAACACGGTGTAGCATATTTCTGTACATAGAATATTTAACAGGCAAAAATGGGAGAAGTCTAGCACTCGCAAGTGAATAAAATAAGTATTTATAAAGAGATTGAAACATTTATTTTACTAAAAAACAAGCTTTCAGACAGACTCCGTCCGAAAGCTTGTTTTTCAGTAAAATAAATGTTGCAATCTGTTTAAAAACTTATTTTATAGAATATTTAATACGTTGATCTACTACGTCGATTAGATTCCTGAGTATGTTCGCTATACGAGGGTGGATTCACGACACATGAGGCGGTCACTTAATATACAACTAAAAGAACGACACAAGCGTTCAGGGGAAGACATTGCATATGTGTGTACACTCGTATGTGTGGAGAAAGTGGAAATTCTCGCTCTTAGAGAGGACAAAATCTTTTTATTTACACATAATCCTCTGCATCCGAATTGCGTTCCCAAGACCGATGTCTGTCAGATGCTAAAATGTGGTCGAGCACCTCGATCTTGTCCATTTCTTGACGCACTTGCAACCATTGCGGCCAATGAAGTTAAAGTTGAACTCCTCCATGAAGATGTGAAATATTTGCCAAGTTCCTCATTTTTCATCTTTTTGCACCGACGAGAAAAGCAGGAGCAAAAGCCACACGTGGTGTTTCCTACATATTCGGTAAACCACGATATCGAGGCATTGGCTTGGCCTCCCTTTATATAGCACTTACAAAAAATTGCAAAGAATGAGACTCGAAAACGAAACATCTCCTTCCCAGGCGGCAGGCTTTCCGAGCGTGCCATAAGCAAAAGGCATATGCTTTTTACTGCTCTATTCGCGTTCTTTTGCCCTTGATTACCTTGTCTGCGATAACCAGTGCATGTTTGCGATAAAAAAGTGTATTTACCTTGTTCTAATTACCAGGGTGTCTGTGTGTGTTCACAATCAGCTTTGTTGCGATTAGCAGAGTGTTTGTGATTAACTTATTGTAATTCTTCTCCGTGCTTGCCTGCACCTGTTCGCAATTATCTTGTTGCGATAAGAAGCGGATAGTTGACGTTTGCCGATACATGTAGGATTACTATTGCAATTATTGTTCATGCACGGCCGCCACCAGCATTTTTATCTGCCTTCCACGATAGCCACCGTGATGACGAGGATGCTGCCCCCTAGTGTGATGCTTTGAAAATATGGCGCCACACGGTGTGACACTCCACAACCATCAAGACGCTGGCTGGCGATGAATATGACTGATGTCGCTGCCTTCTTCCGAATGACGTCTTTGATTTAAATAAATTAAACCTTCGTGTCCACTCTGTCTTGTCTGTCAACTGACCGCTTGTATTGACTCACTGTATGATGCAATATCTTTCAAATTTTAAATGGGCTAAACTGATGGCCAATAACTACTACTGTGCGCTAAGTCGTGGGAGTATGGTACGCTAAGAACAGGCTGCTCAGACGTAGATTGAACAGAGGTCTTCCTTTTTAGCGCCAGAAACGTTTAGCAATAGTTTGAACTTTTAGGTAGAGTACCCTTCAGAATAAAGTCTGCCTAGTTGGAATATTGTACATGCTCTCTGCGCACAGGCACCCACAGGATTTGGGAAGATCCGAAGACAGACTTCACTATACTGTCCTTGGGTCTTTTCTAATGATAGTTGTTGCAACGAGCTCGTCGTGTAACATAAACCACGTTGGGAGACTTAGCTGGAGACGCAGACCGTCCTCGACCGTTTCTTGTTGCTTCGACACGTTCAAAGTCAACCAATATGTTCTACATTTTCTTGCATAACATTACCTGATTTCTTTATGGATTTCCCTCTGGATCTGATGCCCTCTGGCCACATCCTTCCTCGCAGCGCGACTTACCTCAAGTGGGTGACGGCGCTTCGTGTTCACAACACTTAAAATAGACAACTACTCCAGAATAAGAGCGTCCCTTTGCAAAATAAAGCTGCCCGTCCTTTTCGTTGCCTTCAGTGGGTCAGGTGCACTGTCTCTGCGCTAAGTAAGGTTTCCAATCTCTAAATTTTAAGCGGGCGGCATTGAAGGCCATTGACTTCTCTCCACCTGTGTTCCCGAGTAGCAGTTGTTTAAATAACACATTCATCGACATTCTGTTACTTTACAGTGTACACGCACTGCAGTCGTCGCAGACTGTACCTATGCACTCAAATTAGCAACACTGAATTTAGTAATCTCTCCATGTGCCGTTTATTTGTGTGGTCGGTTGACACGAAGAAAAAGAGCAAAACGTCATTTCGAGCTTGGTTACCAGGTGCTTTTATTGTCGCTCGTCACCCTGCAAGATAGAGGTTACAGACTTTAATTTGGACAGGTCGTGCAGTACACGGTTGTAATACAATAATCATGGACGCAATATAAAAACACTTGTCATAGCATATCTAGCACGCAATATTAAAAGATACAAAAGCACACAAAGAAATACAATTTCTGTTACACCGATGCCCCTGACGACCGGATGCTTTGGCATCGACTGCATTCTTTGACGAATTAAAACTGGAAGCCTTTTCTGTGTTTTCCAGCGCTTTATCCCGGAGTGGACGCATACACACATTCTCTCTCTCTTGACAGTACACCGTGCATTATGATAGTTGCTTCACGGTATCAGCAGGGCGGAATGACAAAAGAAGTAGCAGGAGTAGAAGCAGCTCAACTATGGTAACTATAAAGTTGTGTTCAACTTAAGGAAGCACTGAGGTGACGCCTTTGTTTCTTTTTCGATGCAGGGTGTTTTCCAAGGAATAAAATGGGTCCCCGCAAAAGAACAATGAACGCATGTGACCTACGGAGCGAGCGGTAGGACTCTGTACCGCACACCTTTGAAAAATCGTTCTCCTCGTGAACAGAGCGCTTCGCAGAACGAGAGCACGTTGTGACGTATGCTACTCCCCTCACGTGACCAGAAACGTACAGCGGCACAGCTCAATGTATAAAGGTTACGTGAGCTGCGAAGCAAAAAGAAAGAAACAAGAGTCGCGTTTACATGAATACGACACAAGCGTATCGTATCCAGTTGTCGAATCAAATCCACCCATGTAAACGGTTCAATTCGCTAGGAGAGCGTGTCGTATTCAATTCGCTAAACAGAGGTGGATGAAGACACTGAATGCGTGTTCAGATTGTGCATCCAAACAGACGATGCGCATCGAAGGAGGAAGGGAGGATTATGGGAAGTGGCGTTCAGCTGCGGGCTAGCTGTGTCGTCTTCTACTCCTAGACAGGATGACAAAGCTGTGATATTAGGGAGTTCCCAGCCACGCTCCTTTTTGGATATGTAGGCTAGTCTATACTGACAGAAGCAGCAGGGCTTGCAGCCGTAGGGCAGATTTCATTCTGAAATACGCTTGAAAATGGGGCGTAGATGCTACGTTTTCGACGTTTTAATGTTTGGGGCGAAGGTAGCGGGACACCGGAAACAGCAGTAGTTGAGGACAGGGTGTCGATCCGAAACGTTTTTCGTTCCGGTTCTATCATAAACGCTCCGGTACCGGTTCTGCTCCGGAGCAAAAAAATAACGGTTCATACCGGTTGTAACCGGTTCCGCTGGTGGACATATTCTTTCCAGAAAAAAAAAATCAATGCTGCAAAATGTAAACCCGTTTATATGCATACATGGTATTTAATATTAATAGGCAGCTGTGAAATTGGTAGCTCCTGGCTCCTACAGGTGACTGTCTGTTCAAATAGGCATTCTCCTTTCTTGAAGCGCATGATACAGACGGACTTTGTTGTGATGTCATACGTAAAGTACTTTCTTGCTCGATTGGTGCGATCGCGTCCCATCCGAATGCCTGTTTCTGCTTCCTCGCCAGCAAGCATTACCGCACGAGTACGGCGCAAATCGAGGAACACCTTCACTCACAAACGCGCTCGACGGCTCCATTTCCTTTTCTTCGTGTCCTGCCCACAAAAGAGGCGCCACTTCGCACGCGCTTGCCTCGCGGATACGTACATGTATTCAACTTCGCTGCTCTCAAACAAGGGACATGTTACGAGAGATTACCGATAGAGAAGCCGTTTCGCAGCCCCCTTGGGTCGCACATTGATAGAGAGTCACAACCGGTCACGTGTACATCTAAGTCTATGTGCGCGAACGATAAAATGTTACAAAGGGAGCCTAAGGGTCATACTCTACCGACGTACATTGCACCATAACCGTAACCCTCGTGATGTGTCCATGACATTACTTGAGAACACACGACGACTGTTTCATTCGCCTACTCGTAGTCCAAACCGGCGGAGTTTTTGCTTGGACCGAAAACCGTTAAATAAATTTTTTGGTTTCCCTCCTGAGCGAAAAAAACGTATACGGTTTCGATTCCGTTCCGGTTCGCACCAAAATAGCGTTTTTTTTTTCGGTTTTCGCTTCCGGTTTTCGATTCGCTCCGACACCCTGGTGGAAGTGCACCTCTAACTTTCCAATATGACATGGCGTGGCGCCACCTCCGGTCTGGGCTCGATGCGCATCCATGTAAACGGTGTCGCATCATCTTCTCGCCTGTTTGAAGTCGATTCGATACGCTTGTGTCGTATTCATGCAAACGGGGCTAAGGCGTGGAACCTCCAATACTACACGCGAGAAACGTGTCGGCCGTCTGCGGCTTCTGTTTTTTTCCTCTTTTTTTCTTTTTTTGTAAATTTGATTGCCAACCTATAACGCACCGCAGAGAGAAAATATTTTGCATGGTAACTCCTGGTGTGCGGCTTGACAGAAGAGGCAGAATTTCGAACGACGTTAAAAATGTCACCTCACTGCTAAAAGGAAATCTAGTCCGCGTCAACTACATACGCCTTGGAGATAAGGAGTCGAAATAACGAGCCAGGAGAAATACTCCAGCACCACCATGTGGCGTATAGTGTCGTGTGGCCTGTCTTAACAGCCAATACGGACGCTGAGTGAGTATAATGGGCTGAAGAGTGAGCGTGACCTCTCTGTGTCCAGCCATCCTATTTCCAGCACAAGAATATTTTGAGAGCTGACTGGCTCGATTTCTTTCCCTTCTCAAGTTGAGCACGACTCTAGGTTGCGGTTGTTGTAGGTGGGTACCTCTTCTCGAGCAGAATATGACCTGTGCTTCCACAACGGGGAGTCCTTGTTGCGTCTAGTGAGGAGAAAAACGAATATGCTCACCTTTGTGGCCTCTTCTCTCAGCATAGAAAGCAGCGACCTGCTCCCGCGAGTGGAGTAAAAAAAGTGACTCGGAATTTGTTCCACCACACACGTGATGCACTAATAATTCCCCAAATACGCCTACATTTCGAGGCGCTGCAAAAGAATGCACTTGCAATATTTCCTCACAACCCAACTAGTAAAAAGTCAACTGCGGGGACGTTAATATTACAATGACATAGGAGGTCAGCGTTTCTCGGGAGAGATATGCGAGGGAATAATTTCTTGGAGTATCGTCCTTGGTCAATAGGTGGAATCTGTAAGGGTAAAAGAAAACGGGAGAAAAAAACCCAAGTGTGTCAGCGAGTTTAACCTAGGTCATGAACCTGGGCTGCGCATTGGCGACAAAATGGCTGGGTATTCGTTGATCGTGAACTGAAATTTGTGGATTAGGTATGATTTACGCTGTTGTCTGCTGTGGTAGGAAGGGAAAATCGATTGCAAGATGAATCGGCTGGAGTATTAAAAGAATGGCCAGGTTCAGAAGAATTGGTTTGTTTTGTTATGTCCGATTTATTGTTATTAAAACCAATCCTGGAAAGTAGTTTCAGTTTGGTCAGTGCATTGTGCTTTACAGAGATTACATTGAATATAGTGCAAGGGCACATTCGTATTCGTTACTAAAAAAGGCACACCCGCGCTAAAACATTTAAAAAACGTAGAAATTCTCATTTCGGAACCGGTCTGCTTCCATTATCTGAATCAACTGTCAGGGCTGAGCTGCATGTTTATCTTTAATGGCCAGTAACAATCCGAGATTACAATAACAACAACAACAGAGATTACATCCTAACAAAAAAAATGTCTTTGCTTGAGTTGCAGTCGAAATCGTCATTAACTTTAACTCAAAATTTGTGCTGTGGTCAGTGCCTATGGTCTGCATCTGCGTCCCTTGCGAGGCTTGAGAGGGTATATTTATTGGAGTGTAATCTCTGCGAAGCACAATACATTTGCCAAACTGTAGCTACGTTTAGAATTCGTTTTAAAACCCATAAATGCGACATAATGAAGAAAGCAAATGTCCCCATCTCTGTACACTTGAATGAACACCATTCCTTTAAAGTCATTTTGGTATTAGCTTTCCCTTCCCAGAACAGCAGCAGCGTGAAATCATACCCAATCCACAAATTTCCGTCCACCTGTCAACCAGAACCCTGGGGTTTTGTCCACAGTGCGCAGCCGAGGTTCGTGACCTACAGGTTAAGCTCGTCGACTCGCTTCCGTTCTTTTATCTTAACAGATTCCTCCTGATGACTAGGGACAAAGCTCCTGGCATGACAAGCGCCCTACCGCGTGCACAATTCTTATATATCTCACTGGTGTTTATACAGGGTGTTTTTTGTTAGGCGATACAGATTTTTCTGATTCTTTTTCGATACAGATTGACCCCACGACAAAGGATATCTTGACCCTCTGCAGCAGCCAATGTTATATTTCTTTTTGTCCAAGGTATGCCGGTATAACTCATAGATCACTCTATTCCACATGACGACATCTCGGCCCTTTTTTGAGTTTTCTTGGGGGATGTCCAGCGGTTTTTCTTTCTGTTTTTCTGTGGATCGCGTCCTCCTCAAACTGTACAGGGAAACACGGAGGGCATGTACACTCTTAAAATGAACTTCACCGCACAGCACGCTCCTAGCCAACCATAATCTCAAATGATATCGTTATCTGACCTGATTTGTTGAAAACGGGAGGCGTACGCCTTTTCTGTGACAATTATGAGCAGCGTAAGTGTCACAAAAAAGGCGTACGCCTCCGTTTTCAACAAATCAGGGTAGATATTGATATCATTCGAGATGATGGTTGGCTAGGAGTGTGCTATGCGGTGAAGTTCATTTTTAAGAGTGATAGATCGTCTTATTACAGGGACAGCTGTTTTTGCAGGAAGATAGTTGTACGCAGGAACATAGTGCGCGAGCAAAAGTTGCGTCGCAAATACATCGAGGAAATTCCGATTTCAAGATGTTCACGTCACCAGACGTTCGCACGAGTAATACAGATGTCTGTTCCGCAAGGTGTGTTGCCTGAGAGCACGGAGTACATGCTCCGTGATGCTCCGTGCTCCGGAGTTCTTACTCCGTGCATGACAGTAAGGGCTTCTGTAAGACAGCTTCTGATGCTTTTCGCGAGTATATGTTTTCACAGCAGTAGCTTTTTCTTCAAATTTCTTATGTCTAACGAGGCGAATCTCGTCTCTGAATCTCGTAAAGTCCCCAACCCTGTTACAAGCGCAGGCGTCGTCGGTGAATGTCCTGAAGGTCGAGTGCAATAGGGGAGGACGGGAAGGCTACAGACTGGTGAAACTAAAGAAGGTTCATAATAAGAGAACTGATGTTCTTGGGCTGAAACAACGTAGAAAGTACAAATACATACAAAGCCTCAAATTGCCTAAGAAATTAACGATGAAAGATGAAAGTCACTGAAAAGGCTAAACAGCTGCAAGACTGGAACCCACATCACTGTTCGCTTAGCTCAATCGGTAGAGCTTGAACCGCGGTAATCCAGAAGATGTGAGTTCGAGCCCTATAGCTGGCTAACCTTTTCAGTGACTTTCATCTTAGAGCGTTGAGAAGACACATACCATCCACACCTATTACACTCGACTTTCAGTGCATTGTGCTGCTTGGAATACCGCATTCGTTCGTAAACCCCTTGCTATAACGAACCCGAAGCGACTAAGCACGTCCATCTTATTATTGGGCAAGGGAAAGGTGTCTTCCGCAAGCGGACCAACCATTCTCCATGATAGTATTGTTTTCCTATCTTTGACTACACTGTTAAAACAGAACTTCACCGCATAGCACGCTCCTAGCCAACCATCACACCGAATGATATCATTCTGTGTCATGATTTGTTCAAAACAGGGGGAGGCGCCTATCTGGGACAAGATAATCTGCCCCAGATAGGCGCTTCCTCCCATTTTCGACAAATCAATGCACAGAATGATATCATTCGGAATGATGGTTGGCTATGAGCGTGCTGATGCGGTGAAGCTCTGCTTTACCAGTGTAGGGTTATCGCGTCTGATTCAAAGAGAGAGGTGGGCGTACGCCTTTTTGTGGCAATTTGGATACATGAAAGTTGTCACAAAAAGGCGTACGACTACCTCTCTCTTCAAATCAGAAGCGATAACCCTATCATCCGTGGCAATGGTTGACGCACAGCTTGCTATGCGGTGAAGTTCTTTTTTTAGAGTGTGTTAAAAGCGCAGGCGGCGGCGTTCGCAAACACTCGTTCGTTTATATTGGATTCTCTTTTGGTTTCTTATTGGTTTCCCTTGCTAGGTTGTAACGAACCTGAAGCGACGAAGCACATCCATCTTATTATTGGGCAAGGGAAAGGTGTCTTCCGCAAGCGGACCAACCACTCTCCATGATAGTATTGTTTTCCTATCTTTGACTACACTCTTAAAAATGAACTTCACCGCATAGCACGTTCTTAGCCAACCGTCATCTCGAATGATATCGTTATCTGCCCTGATTTGTTGAAAACGGGAGGCGTACGCCTTTTTTGTGACACTTATGCTGTTCATAATTGTCACAGAAAAGGCGTACGCCTCCCGTTTTCAACAAATCAGGGCAGATAACGATATCATTTGAGATGATGGTTGGCTAGGAGCGTGCTGTGCAGTGAAGTTCATTTTTAAGAGTGTAGAGGAGACCTGTTCTCGTCAAAGGTAGTCGCCCAGATTGCATACACCCCATCCTCAACGTCACCCTCAAGGTGGAGCGTCACGCTCCGTCCACGTTGCTAGAGGGGCTTCGAAGCAAGCTCCTGTGTTCACGATGCGTCTTGCACTGCCACTGCTCACTAATGGCGGAAAAGTGTTATCATAAAGGTAGCCAAAGTTATGCTGTGGTTACTTTGTGCTGATTACATTATTCATTTCGAGTTTTTTTTTTTTCTTATGTCCTAAATTACCAAAAGGTACTCTTCGTGTTTTGCAAACATTGCAAGTTCTGCAATATTTACCTGGCTGAATTTGGGCTGTAGTATCTGATTGGCTAACGGACATAGTTTGTGGTATGACCAATAGGTATACACGAAAACGATTCCGTTTCCTTCAAGAGTGTTCAGGAACATGGGGAACGTCATTTTGACATCTGCTGTCCTGAAGCAAGTCTCATTCGTACAACATATTGGATGTCGTGACAACTCAAAGAGGAAGAGACGTATCTTAGACTCGAAGAAAAGGCATCGTCCCTTGATCCAGATTTATTTCGTCGTCTCTTCATCCAGATTACCATCGTCATCCTCATCTTCATGCACATAGAGACACTGACCACTATCGTGAGACCGACTTCCATGGAGGAAGGAAAGAGAGGAGGAGTCCTATTGCTCTGAGAAGTGAAGCCGAGATTGGGGACAGTGACATCACCGCTCGTTTTCCGCTTTCGATTACACACATCTCTATGAGAGACCTCAACGCATAGTTTTGGAATACTTGGAAAGGTGCGGTCTAGCGCGTCAAAGTGCCCCCCAAAGTGTCGTATGCAAAGCGACCCTATTCAGGTAACGTGACCCCCTCGTGCCCCCAAAGAAGCTACTGCTCATGTCCCATCCTCACCTCACTTGCCCCACAATTCTCTTTTCTGAAGAAGAGCATTTTCTTATTCTTTCCTCCATGGCAACTTCAGTCAGCGAACACAGCACCACCACCGCTTAGTCAACGCCACACAGCTGCATGTAACCTAAGACCCTTCGTTCTGTGTTCTCAACATGAGTGTAACGAGCACGCACCACCCTTCTTTCAATGTCCTAGGTTTTTAATCTAAAGGTCGAAGGATCTCTTCTCAGATCCATCATCACAGACACAGAGGCCGTGCCGGACACGATGACGGTGTGCTGACCCTTGTGGTTACCCCGCATATCAGCGTTCGCTACGGACACTAATCTGATGTGGTGACACGAATGTGATAATCGTCTTTATAGCAGGAGACACATTCGGTGTTGATGCGTTGAGCGTTTTAGTGGATCTTAATCTAACGCATTGCGTGGGCTGTGACAAGATGAGTACAACGTCCGACGCAGCAAAGATGTGATTGGTGTAAGCGAAGGGTGGAGTCAACAGACTGAGGTACTTGCATTAAAAGTTGTCCAGCATATTACTATTATTCAACAACAATCGATGCGTTTTGGGAGAGTAAAATGACGTTCTTACCGGGATTCTACGGGCGCAACGAAAAGGAACGCCTAGTCCAAGGTGATCAATTACCCACGATGTAAATATACGAGACGTGAGTAGGAACAACATGGTCTAGTACATCATAGGACAGTCTCGATCCACATCGAGAAAACGCGAGACGGTGCGGTATGACTGTTTTCCATTATTTTAAATAGATAAGTCTGCTGGATAACTTCTTATGGAGCAATCTGTGCTGACTGACTACCCTCTTATGTTGTAAATCTAAAACCACTTGGATATTTCATCGATGATGATGATGATGATGATGATTATTATTATTATTATTACAGGGTGTATACCAAACTGCAGCCTTCAAATTCCATGACTTTTCCAGGTTTTCCCTGACTATTTCAAGCAAATTCCCTGAGAAAAACAAAAGGAAACTTGGTGTGCCTGCTCCTACGTTTTGATACAGATCCATCACAAAAACAGACCATTTATTGAGGCTTTCCTGCCTTTCTGCCTCAGAGCTTGTCGTGCTGGCGAAAAGCTAGTCGGGATAACGTTGCTGCGGCATTGCCGCTCAACCACCGGCATCATCCCGGCACTAATCCGCTGTTTTCCCTGACTTGAGCTTCTTTTTAGCCAAATTCCCTGACAATCCCCTGACTTTGCCAGTAACATCAAAATTCCCTGACAATTGGTGGTAGACACCCTGTATTACCCAATGAGTGTCCTAGACCCTATAAAGGTGGAGTCAGCCGACTGATGTTGTTTCATTAAAAGCTGTCCAGCATATTAGTAGTATTCATCGACGATGGATGTGTAAAATGATGTTCTTAGCGGGATCAGCACTTCTACGAGCCCTCGCAGGCACGTAATAAGCTGCTGCCACTGCAACAGAATTATTACAGCATCGTAAACTTTTGGAAATGTTTCGGAAACGTTGACATGGATACTAAGCGCGATGTAAATACACGGGGCATGGGTAAGAACAACATGGTCTAGTACAGCCTAGGACAGTCTCGATCCACATCGAGAAAACGCGAGGCGGTGTGGTATGACTGTTTTCCTTTTTTTTTTTAATACGTATAAGTCTGCTGGATAACTTCTTATGGAACAATCTGTGCTGACTGACTTATGTTGTAGATCTAAAACCACCTGGATATTTAATCGATTATTATTATTATTACCCAATGAGGGTCGTAGATGAAAGATGAAAGTCACTGAAAAGGTTAGCCAGCTGCAGGAATCCAACCCACATCTTCTGGATTGCCGGTCCAGGGCTCTACCAATTGAGCTAAGCTAACACGCTTTCTCAGCGGCTTCCAATGGTGCGTCATCTGAAGGGAGAAGCGAGCCACTCTCTCTCACTCATCCTCCTTTCACTCTTACATTTTTGCTCACTCATACACACGTTAATACGACGGGATCGACGCAGGCGGAATTGTTGAACATGAAAGAACTGATGTTCTGAGAACTGATGAACTGAGAACATCAGTTCTTTCATGAGGGTCATAGAACCTAGAAAGGTGGAGCCAGTCGGTTGATGTTCTTTCACTAAAACCTATCCAGCATATTACTAATATTCATCGACGATGGATGTGTAAAATGATCTTCTTACCGGGATCAGCACTTCTACGTTTAAGAAATTCTTCCAGCACTGCAACAGAATTATTACAGCGTCGTAAACATTTGGACATGTTTCGGAAACGCTGACATGGATACTAAGCGCGATGTAAATGCACGGGACTTGAGTACACTCTTAAAAATGAACTTCACCACGTAGCACGCTCCTAGCCAACCATCATCCCGAATGACAACGTTCTCGCCCCTGATTTGTTGAAAACGGGAGGCGGAGCCTATTCTGTGCCGTGCATAATAGGTACAAAATAGGCTCCGCCTCCCGTTTTCAACAAATCAGGGGCGAGAGCGTTGTCATTCGTGATGATGGTTGGCTAGGAGCGTGCTGTGTGGTGAAGTTCATTTTTATTAGTGTAGGAACAGAATGTCTCTCGCTATTCTGGGCATGCGCAGAACCATCTATGCTATCCCTTACTTGCGCAAACAGGATAGCACACGACGTACTAAAACTCTGTATTGTTTCATTGGGAATGGCGATCGATGCCTGGAGGAGTCTCTTCAGCTTTCAAGCACGGACAGTTTTCGCGGGTTTGTTACAGTTTCTTATTCCATGTTCTCAACTTTAAATGTTGTATAATTCAACTTTTTTAATGACTGTTATAAGTGGAGGGTGAGTGCGGGTAAGCAAACTTGGATCCGCACTGTACCATCGCGTGTGTGACCCGCTCCCGCACGCGCAAGAATTTAATCCGGGTGACTCGCACCCGCAGTTCTGTCTGTATGTCCGCATACCCGCATTCGGCCCCACAGGGGGAAATGTTCCTCTTCCAGTTTACCGCTGTTTCTATTTTAAAACGAAGGAAATTCTGAGTGTTGGCTACGTGTGTCGGACGGCTTCAATCATATGCCAATGAAACTGCAATCCAACAGAGAGCCATATATGTCTGCATTAGTAACCGAACTCACCCGCCAGCACTTGCCTGCTGTTGTCTGGCACATGGATTTATACGGCCAACGATATGGCGCACTGCTGAGCTCGCGTGCGACAGAGAGGGATTACTTAGTTGGCGATGGAGTGCATTGCGGGTACACCCGCATTTTGCCCACTACCCGCAGCTATCGCGAATTCCTATCCGCAAATCGTGACGATGTGCGGGTAACTGCGGGTACCCGCAGGTATGCCTGCACCCGCGCTCAGCTCTAGTTATAATGTGCCCCAGTCGCTCGTGGACAACGGCTTAGGTAATACACAATACCCTGCTCGCAAGGGCGGAAAACAGTGCAGACACAATGGGGCAAATGAAAAAAAAAAAAGACAAGAAGAAAACGAAAAATTCTAAGTATTGCACAATTGGAGGGCACCAAATGTGGGAACGAAATTTGCATTTTTCGCGGTTAATTCGAGAACAGAATAAGTGAATTCTATTGCAATACTTACAATAGCCAGGAGATGCTTCACGTGCCTTGAACTTTGAATTCTCTGCATGGAATATAGTCATCAGTATATATTGGACTTTGTGTTGGGAAGAGTATATACTACTCACGGCCACTCAAAACATAATCTGAAGAACTAAGTTACAGCTAAGGCTTCCGGGATCTTCAGATTGAGAAAAAAAAGAGGGAAAAAAAGAAAAAACGTACTCCTCTCTTTAGCGTCCAGCAGAGGTCAGCAAGAAAAGTCATATCCTGAGGTCTCGTTAATCGCCTTTATGGCGGCGAGTGCGTTACTCTCCCCCACGACAAACGATATCTTGACCCTTCGCAGCAGCCTACGTTATATTTATTTTTCTCCAAGGTATGCCGGTATAACTCATAGATCACTGTATTCCACATGACGACATCTCGGACCTTTTTCTTTGGGGATATCCTGCGGTTTTTCTTCCTGTTTTTCTGCGTATCGCTGTTCGCGTCCTCCTCAAACTGTACAGGGAAACCAGGGCATGTAGATCGTCTTATTAGAGGGACAGCTGTTTTTGCAACGCAGGAAGATAGTGCGCGAGCAAAAGTTGCGTCGCAAATACATCGAGGAAATTTCGATTTCAAGATGTTCACGTCACCAGACGTTCGCACGAGTAATACAGATGTCTGTTCCGCAAGGTGTGTTGCCTGAGAGCACGGAGTACATGCTCCGTACATGCTCCGTGCTCCGGAGTTCTTACTCCGTGCATGACAGTAAGGGCTTCTGTAAGACAGCTTCTGATGCATTTCGCGAGTATGCGTTTTCCCAGCAGTAGCTTTTTCTTCAAATTTCTTATGTCTAACGAGGCGAATCTCGTCTCTGAATCTCGTAAAGTCCCCAACCCTGTTACAAGCGCAGGCGTCGTCGGTGAATGTCCTGAAGGTCGAGTGCAATAGGGGAGGACGGGAAGGTACAGACTGGTGAAACTAAAGAAGGTTCATAATAAGAGAACTGAATGTTCTTGGGCTGAAACAACGTAGAAAGTACAAATACATACAAAGCCTCAAATTGCCTAAGAAATTAACGATGAAAGATGAAAGTCACTGAAAAGGCTAAACAGCTGCAAGACTGGAACCCACATCACTGTTCGCTTAGCTCAATCGGTAGAGCTTGAACCGCGGTAATCCAGAAGATGTGAGTTCGAGCCCTATAGCTGGCTGACCTTTTCAGTGACTTTCATCTTAGAGCGTTGAGAAGACACATACCATCCACACCTATTACACTTGACTTTCAGTGCATTGTGCTGCTTGGAATACCGCATTCGTTCGTAAACCCCTTGCTATAACGAACCCGAAGCGACTAAGCACGTCCATCTTATTATTGGGCAAGGGAAAGGTGTCTTCCGCAAGCGGACCAACCATTCTCCATGATAGTATTGTTTTCCTATCTTTGACTACACTGTTAAAACAGAACTTCACCGCATAGCACGCTCCTAGCCAACCATCACACCGAATGATATCATTCTGTGTCATGATTTGTTCAAAACAGGGGGAGGCGCCTATCTGGGACAAGATAATCTGCCCCAGATAGGCGCTTCCTCCCATTTTCGACAAATCAATGCACAGAATGATATCATTCGGAATGATGGTTGGCTATGAGCGTGCTGATGCGGTGAAGCTCTGCTTTACCAGTGTAGGGTTATCGCGTCTGATTCAAAGAGAGAGGTGGGCGTACGCCTTTTTGTGGCAATTTGGATACATGAAAGTTGTCACAAAAAGGCGTACGACTACCTCTCTCTTCAAATCAGAAGCGATAACCCTATCATCCGTGGCAATGGTTGACGCACAGCTTGCTATGCGGTGAAGTTCTTTTTTTAGAGTGTGTTAAAAGCGCAGGCGGCGGCGTTCGCAAACACTCGTTCGTTTATATTGGATTCTCTTTTGGTTTCTTATTGGTTTCCCTTGCTAGGTTGTAACGAACCCGAAGCGACGAAGCACATCCATCTTATTATTGGGCAAGGGAAAGGTGTCTTCCGCAAGCGGACCAACCACTCTCCATGATAGTATTGTTTTCCTATCTTTGACTACACTCTTAAAAATGAACTTCACCGCATAGCACGTTCTTAGCCAACCGTCATCTCGAATGATATCGTTATCTGCCCTGATTTGTTGAAAACGGGAGGCGTACGCCTTTTTTGTGACACTTATGCTGTTCATAATTGTCACAGAAAAGGCGTACGCCTCCCGTTTTCAACAAATCAGGGCAGATAACGATATCATTTGAGATGATGGTTGGCTAGGAGCGTGCTGTGCAGTGAAGTTCATTTTTAAGAGTGTAGAGGAGACCTGTTCTCGTCAAAGGTAGTCGCCCAGATTGCATACACCCCATCCTCAACGTCACCCTCAAGGTGGAGCGTCACGCTCCGTCCACGTTGCTAGAGGGGCTTCCAAGCAAGCTCCTGTGTTCACGATGCGTCTTGCACTGCCACTGCTCACTAATGGCGGAAAAGTGTTATCATAAAGGTAGCCAAAGTTATGCTGTGGTTACTTTGTGCTGATTACATTATTCATTTCGAGTTTTTTTTTTTTTCTTATGTCCTAAATTACCAAAAGGTACTCTTCGTGTTTTGCAAACATTGCAAGTTCTGCAATATTTACCTGGCTGAATTTGGGCTGTAGTATCTGATTGGCTAACGGACATAGTTTGTGGTATGACCAATAGGTATACACGAAAACGATTCCGTTCCTTCAAGAGTGTTCAGGAACATGGGGAACGTCATTTTGACATCCAAGAGCAGCATTCAGGGACACCCCCTCTGAAACCCGGCTTGACCTGATAGCAGAGGACTACGCAAGGAAGCTAAGTTTACAGGGTGGTGCGTGAGTACGTGAGGAGGAACAGACCTGGGCAGGGAGAGGAGGACATATCTGAGGTGAACAATTCCCGTTTCGCGCCCAGACCTGATAACAACACCGATAACACGCCCGGGAGCATTCGCGTAAGATAAAGAATAAGACGTGATGTCCCAAGCAGCAAAATGTACTGAAAGTCGGGTGCAATAGGGGTGGACGGGTAGGTGGAAGACCTTGAACAGACTCTTGAAACTAAGGAACATCGATAAGACACATACCGTCCACCCCTATTGCACTCGACTTTCAGTACATTGTGCTGCTTGGGGTATAACTCTGGGAACGAGCATGAGACTTTCCAGATATCGGGAGATTGCCGGATGAAATTGGCAGGTTGGCGCCTGTGATAGCCTTCTGGACGACAAATTCACTAAATGCGAGTTCTAAGAGTGCAGCAAGGACAGCAGCTACGGTCCGCAGACGATACACAGACTACGTAATTTTATGATGATACCGTCAGTATCAAATTGGTATCAAGAGTTATTACGAGCTAAAATAGAGGAAACTGACAAATTGGTGCCAGTGAGTGCCACTTGGGCGACGATTTGGCAAAATGTCTGAAGTATATAGATTGGGCTGGTTGGTGTAAATCCACAAGCGACCAAAGAACAAACACGAAACAACAACAGAGCGACTTGTGTCTGATCTTGTCTCCTGTTTGTTCTTTGGTCGCTTGAAAATGAATGATTTGACCAAACGCTACTTCGCGGGCTCTGGCAAGGGAACCAGGTATGGGCCGCGGACCCATATAGCTATTGAGCATGGATACACAGACTACGGAATTAAGCGATGACATCTTCGATATCACGTTTATATCTAGAGTTATTACTAAATGAAATGGAAGATACGGACAGTTTGGCGTCTGCGAGTGCTGTGGCGATGTGAGTGGCAATAATTTGATCAAACGCGACTTCTTTGGACCAGATATTTTGGAGCAGAACTAAATACCAGATTTGGATATAACGCTAAACAAGTGCTACGCGCCCTCGAGTACATTATTTATTTCTCGCTTAAGATGAAGTAATGCTTAGATCAGGGCAATCAGGGCTCTCACACACGCGGGCCGTATGTGCATGGCTTGCAGTCAGCTATTCTGTGTCCCGAGGGCTCTTGACCACTAAATAGAATAAAGCAGCCCCCCCTCCCACACACACGCGCACACCAATAATGAAGAATTCGGAATGAGACCAGGTTTTCAGGCATTGTTTTTACCCTTGCTCGATGTAGTGCTGCTCCTGTCGACGTTAGGAAGGACATTCACATTCGAGCAGTTCTTGTGACTCATGAATGTCAGCTAGTAGTTATAGCGATTAGCGATCTGGCCTGAACGTGCATTTTGATAAACTACACTGTAAGTAATATGATAATTGAGAAGTTATAGTGGAGACAAGTGCAGAGAATGACGTCATCTTAATTATTACACTACGTTTATGGGCTTCCAGCATAGCAGCAGCCTCTCCAGATATCATGCACCAAAAACTGTATACTGAGCACAGAGAGGCGCAGTGAAAAAAAAAAAGAAAAAAAATACATGGAGTAGTTATGTTCGAGGGTCAATGTGTGAATATTTTTAATTATTTCTCTTTCCATGATTTCCTTTTTCTTTTTCACTTTGAAAATGCAAGCAAAATCAGCAATACAGTGTGTAAACCGACACTTTCAGTGCTCCTGAACGTTGGGATAATCGTTCGTGAAGAACTATGTACGAAGAACTTGCACCGCCTTTCAAATTTTCAATGTCTAATTTGGAAAAGAAGCTCATTTGTCTCTGCTGGTGTGTCAAGTGAAGTTTCTCATTGACGAATTGTATATGCGAATGCCTAATAACTATACCGCTCAGCTGTTCACGCTAAGGTACTTTGCTATAATTGCGGTCCTTTCCTAGGGTCATTACCCCCACCCCCCGGGGAGGTGTAAACTCCCCCTGAATTTTTCCAAACCCCCCCTCTAATTCATGAGATTTCCCGATACAGCTTGGCCACCAATGCATATACGCATAGATATGTATCCATATAGATATACCACCCTATGGTTCTCTCCACTCGAAATCACGCAGACATGTTATCACGCCGGGTACCGCATCTTGGCTTCTATGCGCATTGATGATAGTGCCAGCCGCAACAACAATGACAAAGAAGAAATTGTCGTTCTTCTTCGCTGCTGATACGAGTTGCGCAACGGACCAAAGGCTGATACCTACCGTTTGAATTCAGCGTGAGAGAGCCGCGACGGCAAGGAAAAAAACTTGCCAAGATACGGGGCACAAAAGTGAACTTGCACAGCAAATCGCCGGCAGTCCGAACATTTACACGGCAACAGACACCTACGAGCACTGGTGCTAAAGTCTGAGGAAAAGACATCATAGATGAAAATACATATCCGTTACAACAACAACAACAAATAGTTCATGACTATGGCCTGGGGTGGTTCACCGCTTGAGAGCATATCCGTTACGAAGCCGTTTGAATTTCACTGTTCATGGTAATCAACCAATTTTTCTCGAACTGCAGCACGAATAAACAAGTCCATGGTTTGCTTACACCTCGACCTGCAAGAAATGACCCACAGTGACCCTAGAAGTCTGCCCAGGACGCACATTTCCCCAGGGCGTCAGTCGTGACGCTGCCCATATACGTGAGGCCGACAACGGCAAGCCCTTTCACCATCACCACCACCACCACAGTATCCTTCTGAAACATTGCATCACTTGCCAACTTCTTTGAGAAAAGTAAAAAGTAACCTTTCTGCAACCCCGATGATGGCAGGGGCATCCAAGGAATACACAACAAAGAGTCACTGGTGAATTCTGCATAGCGAAGCCATTATCAACGACTTATACTAGGCCCTTGTACTGGGATTTTGACAGTGGTGACCGCAAAATTTGGAAGAGGCGCCGGCAGAGCCCTCTAAAACGGGCAAAACCCATTGTATCATGCTGTCACAGGCATATTCGAGACGGCTTATGCTATTGCCCTTCCCACTGGGATTGTAACGGAGGCGACCGTACTATCCGTAAAAGACCGCAGCAGAGCCCTTTAGAACGGGCAAAACATCTTTAATCATGGTTCCAAACAGATATTATCAACGGCTTATGATGCTCTTCTACAGGGATCGCAACAGAAGCGACCACCAAATGCGGAAAAGGCAGCAACAGAGTCCTTTAAAAAATACGAAACCCCTTGTATCATGGTACCAAAGGCATATTAATGACGGCTTATCCTGTGCCTTTCTACCGGAATTGCGCAAGAGAAGACTGCATAATTTGGATATGGCGGCAGCAATGCCTTATAAAACGGGCGAAACTCCCTGTATCATGGAGCGAAAAGAAAGTTACCAGTGTCTTGTGCAATCCTATTCTGCTGGAGTTATAACACAGGCGATCGCCAAATTCGGCAAACGTGGAAGCAGAGCCCTCTTAAACGAGCAAAACCCCTTGTGTCATGCTGTCAGTCATATTATCAACAACTTATACTATGTCATTCTACCGAGATCATAACACAGGCGACCGCAAATATCGGGAAAAGGATGCAGCATAGCCCTTCAGAATGGGCGAGACCCCTTGTATCATGCTGCCGATGACATGTCATCAATGGCTTGTGCAATGCCGTTCTACTGGGATTATAACAGAGACTACCACAAAATACGGAAAATGCGGCAGCAGAGCCCTTTAAAACGGTCGATACCCCTTGTATCATAGTTCCAAAGTCATATAAGTATACGCAATGGGTTATGCATGCTATTGCCGTTCTACTGGAATTATAACGGATGCGCCCGCAAACTCCATAAAAGGCTACAGCAGAGCCCTTTAAAACGGACAAAAGCCCCTTTAATCATGGTGGCAGACATTTTACACACCTATAAAGACGCGACGGCTTATGTTATGCCCCTCTCCTGTGATTGCATCGGAAACCACCGCAAAATTTGGAAAAGGCGGCAGCAGGGCCCTTTACAATGACTCAAATGACTTGTATCATTGTGCCAAAAAGATACCATGAACGGCTTGTACTGGGATTGTAACAGAGGATACCGCAACGTTCGCCAGCAGATCGAGCCCTTTAAAACGTGCGAAGCCCCTTTAATATCCTGGTGCCAGGCCGTACATGGAGAGGTCGCGTTTGAAGAAACTGCTTCCGAAACGACACTCCCTAAGCAAAAAGCGTCCTAAGCTAATTTTGTAATATGTATATGTCAAAGAAAGATCACGGGGTTTGAACCCCGTACCTTGTTCCCCTGTTGCACCCTGAGAGGTCGGGTTTGACAAAATCGCTTCCAAAACGGCACTCGAAATGGCCAAGTGGCGAATTTCGTCAACTTCGGGGCTTAATATCATTTGATATAAAATAATATTAAAGATGTTCTAAGCTAATTTCGTAATATGTATATGTGAAAGTAAGACCACGGGGTTTGAACCCCGTATCTTGTTCCCCTGTTGCACCCTGAGAGCTCGGGTTTGACAAAATGGCTTCCATTCCGGCACTCCAAATGACCAAGTGGCAAATTTTGTCAACTTCGGGGCTTTATATCATTTGATATAAAAATAATATTAAAGATGTCCTAAACTATTTTTGTAGTATGTATATGTGACAGTAAGATCACGGGGTTTGAACCCCGTATCTTGTTCCCCTGTTGCACCCTGAGAGGTCGGGTTTCACAAAATGGCTTCCAAACCGGCACTCGAAACGGCCAAATGGCCAATTTCGTCAACTTCGGGGCTTAATATCATTTGATATAAAAATAATATTAAAGATGTCCTAAGCTGATGTTGTAGTATGTATATGTGAAAGTAAGATCACGGGGTTTGAACCCCGTATCTTGTTCCCCTGTTGCACCCTGAGAGGTCGGGTTTGACAAAATGGCTTCCATTCCGGCACTCCAAATGACCAAATGGCCAATTTCGTGAACTTCGGGGCTTAATATCATTTGACATAAAGATAATATTAAAGATGTCCTAAGCTGATGTTGTAGTATGTATATGTGAAAGTAAGATCATGGGTAGGGTTCGTGGTTTTCGGCATTTTCCGAAAAATGCCGGAAAACACCCCCCGAATGATTTTTTTCAGATTCGGAATATTCCGAAAAAATCCGAATTTCTCGTATCCTGACAGCTGCCATTCCTGGAACGGCAAAGAGAAATTCCCTTGGAATCTCCCTTTGTCGACTATTTCTCAAGCGTGGCATTATCTTCGGGCTGTGCTCTTGTTTCGGTTTGCGTTTGTGTGTGTCGGTCGGTGTGTGTTTGTGCGGTCGGTGACCGCCTTTTGGCAGCACACGTACTTAGTGACACACCTACCTTTAGTGAATTTACTATTCAGAACCTTTATGGTATGTTGTTGTCGGGTTAACAAGAGATCACGAGTGTACGGAGCTCCCAAACAGTTTCAAAAGCCGATCGCTCATCCCCTGCCCTAGCCTTCTAGTTAATTTTTGTGTTTTTTCTATTCCTCTATCTACTCCCCTCCAGTTACTACTTGGAGTGACCCCTGTTTCCGTTCCTGAGGCACTTCAAGGCACTTCACTCTATGAGGACTTATTCTTATTTGTTCTACGAGATGAATCTCGTATGGATGATATAAAGCGTGAGTATTACGAATATGCTGTATGCCCTTCCCCTCAGGTGGATATATCTCCTATTCAGTTTTGGACGACCCGTTCCAGCACATGGCCTTTGTTACCCCATTCTCCAAGGTCGAAAATAAAGTTGTTGTTTGGCCTTTGTTATCGCAGTGCGCCTCAAGCATATGGGCTATTCCTGTTTCTAGCGCTAATGTTGAGCGCGCGTTCTCTAAACTGCGTGTTATTAATCGCAAGGAGCGAGCCGCTATGACAGATGCGAGCATGATGATGTGCGCTTGCATCTATCACAACAAGAGGTAGTCTCCTTGTTTGCTGGTTTGGCACAGGCAATAAAAGACATTGGTAATGAAGCCATGAATCGATTCACTTCTTTTCGGTTCGTTAATGTCACTTCACGTGCAAAATAGGCTTTCCTTCATGCGAAATAAATAGATGCCCGTATTCGGGCATTTATTTTTTGGGCGGAATATAGATGCCGAAAAAATCCGATTTATAGTCCCCCATATAAATGCCGATAAACACCCCCCGAATTGGGTTGAAAATAAATGCCGAAAACCACAAACCCTAATCATGGGGTTTGAACCCCGTATCTTGTTCCCCTGTTGCACCCTGAGAGGTCGCGTTTGACAAAATCGATTCCTAAACGGCACTCGAAATGGCCAAGTGGCCAATTTCGTCAACTTTGGGACTTAATATCATTTGATATAAAAATAATATTAAAGATGTCCTAAGCTAATTTCGTAATATGTATATGTGAAAGTAAGATCACGGGGTTTGAACCCCGTATCTCGTTCCCCTGTTGCACCCTGAGAGGTCGGGTTTGACAAAATCGCTTCCAAAACGGCACTCGAAATGGCCAAATGGCCAATTTCGTCAACTTCGGGGCTTAATATCATTTGACATAAAAATAATATTAGAGATGTCCTAAGCTAATTTTGTAATATGTATATGTGAAAGTAAGATCATGGGGTTTGAACCCCGTATCTTGTTCCCCTGTTGCACCCTGAGAGGTCGCGTTTGACAAAATCGCTTCCTAAACGGCACTCGAAATGGCCAAGTGGCCAATTTCGTCAACTTTGGGACTTAATATCATTTGGTATAAAAATAATATTAAAGATGTCGATATAGACGAGATACCTAGCACGTATCAAGCTAAGAGATCTGAGCAGTTTTTAGCCACTAACATTCTATCTAAGTGTCATTACCCCGAGCGTTTCATCAAAGACACGGTCTCCAAAATGTGTTCCGTCTCAGATAACCGACCTGCCCCCGACAATATTGTATGCATTCCTTATGTACGTGGCCTATCAGAGTCAGTACGAAGGCTGTTAAAGCCATTTGGTATTGTAACCACTTTCAAGCCCCGTCAAACATTACGCAACATTCTGTGCCATCCCAAGGACTCTGTGCCCCACATGTACAAAGCAGGGGTTGTATACAAACTGGAATGTCAACAATGCGACACGTGCTATGTAGGGGAAACTGCGAGGAAGAAGGTCACCAGAATGAAGGAGCACAAGGCACAATTGACAAAACCACCAGCAAAGAATCAACGCACCGAACTTGTCGATCACGTGTTAAGAACAGGACATACTTTCAATTTTGACAACGCGACAACATTGACCTTTGAACACAGATGGGGGGTGAGAAAATTCCTTGAATCTTGGCACATTCATAGCGAGATAAATGCCTGTAACAGTCAAAAGGGGCCCTTACCAGTCTGTTACAAGGGTTTAAAAGGATTCCCGTTTTAAGCCCCCGTTTCATTTTCCTGTGCTGATGATGACGCCCGAATAGGTGTCGAAACGTTCACGCTTTTCTTCTCTTTACAACTTGTTATGCAAGCCAGTGTTACTCCATACTATTAAAGAATTAAAGATGTCCTAAGCTAATTTCGTAATATGTATATGTGAAAGTAAGATCACGGGGTTTGAACCCCGTATCTTGTTCCCCTGTTGCACCCTGAGAGGTCGGGTTTGACAAAATCGCTTCCAAAACGGCACTCGAAATGGCCAATTTCGTCAACTTCGGGGCTTAATATCATTTGACATAAAAATAATATTAGAGATGTCCTAAGCTAATTTTGTAATATGTATATGTGAAAGTAAGATCATGGGGTTTGAACCCCGTATCTTGTTCCCCTGTTGCTCCCTGAGAGGTCGCGTTTGACAAAATCGCTTCCTAAACGGCACTCGAAATGGCCAAGTGGCCAATTTCGTCAACTCTGGGACTTAATATCATTTGATATAAAAATAATATTAAAGATGTCCTAAGCTAATTTCGTAATATGTATATGTGAAAGTAATATCACGGTGTTTGAACCCCGTATCTTGTTCCCCTGTTGCACCCTGAGAGGTCGCGTTTGACAAAATCGCTTCCTAAACGGCACTCGAAATGGCCAAGTGGCCAATTTCGTCAACTTTGGGACTTAATATCATTTGGTATAAAAATAATATTAAAGATGTCCTAAGCTAATTTCGTAATATGTATATGTGAAAGTAAGGTCACGGGGTTTGAACCCCGTATCTTGTTCCCCTGTTGCACCCTGAGAGGTCGGGTTTGACAAAATCGCTTCCAAAACGGCACTCGAAATGGCCAATTTCGTCAACTTCGGGGCTTAATATCATTTGACATAAAAATAATATTAGAGATGTCCTAAGCTAATTTTGTAATATGTATATGTGAAAGTAAGATCATGGGGTTTGAACCCCGTATCTTGTTCCCCTGTTGCAACCTGAGAGGTCGCGTTTGACAAAATCGCTTCCTAAACGGCACTCGAAATGGCCAAGTGGCCAATTTCGTCAACTCTGGGACTTAATATCATTTGATATAAAAATAATATTAAAGATGTCCTAAGCTAATTTCGTAATATGTATATGTGAAAGTAAGATCACGGTGTTTAAACCCCGTCCGTTGTTCCCCTGTGCACCATGAGAGGTCGCGTTTGACAAAATCGCTTCCAAAACGGCACTCGAAATGGCAAAGTGGCGAATTTCGTCAACTTCGGGGCTTAATATCATTGGATATAAAAATAATATTAAAGATGTCCTAAGCTGATTCTGTAATATGTATATGTGAAAGTAAGACCACGGGGTTTGAACCCCGTATCTTGTTCCCCTGTTGCACCCTGAGAGGTCGGGTTTGACAAAATGGCTTCCATTCCGGCACTCCAAATGACCAAATGGCCAATTGCGTCAACTTCGGGGCTTAATATCATTTGACATAAAAATAATATTAAAGATGTCCTAAGCTAATTTCGTAATATGTATATGTGAAAGTAAGATCACGGTGTTTAAACCCCGTCCGTTGTTCCCCTGTGCACCATGAGAGGTCGCGTTTGACAAAATCGCTTCCAAAACGGCACTCGAAATGGCAAAGTGGCGAATTTCGTCAACTTCGGGGCTTAATATCATTGGATATAAAAATAATATTAAAGATGTCCTAAGCTGATTCTGTAATATGTATATGTGAAAGTAAGACCACGGGGTTTGAACCCCGTATCTTGTTCCCCTGTTGCACCCTGAGAGGTCGGGTTTGACAAAATGGCTTCCATTCCGGCACTCCAAATGACCAAATGGCCAATTGCGTCAACTTCGGGGCTTAATATCATTTGACATAAAAATAATATTAAAGATGTCCTAAGCTGATGTTGTAGTATGTATATGTGAAAGTAAGATCATGGGGTTTGAACCCCGTATCTTGTTCCCCTGTTGCACCCTGAGAGGTCGCGTTTGACAAAATCGATTCCTAAACGGCACTCGAAATGGCCAAGTGGCCAATTTCGTCAACTTTGGGACTTAATATCATTTGATATAAAAATAATATTAAAGATGTCCTAAGCTAATTTCGTAATATGTATATGTGAAAGTAAGATCACGGTGTTTAAACCCCGTCCGTTGTTCCCCTGTGCACCATGAGAGGTCGCGTTTGACAAAATCGCTTCCAAAACGGCACTCGAAATGGCAAAGTGGCGAATTTCGTCAACTTCGGGGCTTAATATCATTGGATATAAAAATAATATTAAAGATGTCCTAAGCTGATTCTGTAATATGTATATGTGAAAGTAAGACCACGGGGTTTGAACCCCGTATCTTGTTCCCCTGTTGCACCCTGAGAGGTCGGGTTTGACAAAATGGCTTCCATTCCGGCACTCCAAATGACCAAATGGCCAATTGCGTCAACTTCGGGGCTTAATATCATTTGACATAAAAATAATATTAAAGATGTCCTAAGCTGATGTTGTAGTATGTATATGTGAAAGTAAGATCATGGGGTTTGAACCCCGTATCTTGTTCCCCTGTTGCACCCTGAGAGGTCGCGTTTGACAAAATCGATTCCTAAACGGCACTCGAAATGGCCAAGTGGCCAATTTCGTCAACTTTGGGACTTAATATCATTTGATATAAAAATAATATTAAAGATGTCCTAAGCTAATTTCGTAATATGTATATGTGAAAGTAAGATCACGGGGTTTGAACCCCGTATCTCGTTCCCCTGTTGCACCCTGAGAGGTCGGGTTTGACAAAATCGCTTCCAAAACGGCACTCGAAATGGCCAAATGGCCAATTTCGTCAACTTCGGGGCTTAATATCATTTGACATAAAAATAATATTAGAGATGTCCTAAGCTAATTTTGTAATATGTATATGTGAAAGTAAGATCATGGGGTTTGAACCCCATATCTTGTTCCCCTGTTGCACCCTGAGAGGTCGCGTTTGACAAAATCGCTTCCTAAACGGCACTCGAAATGGCCAAGTGGCCAATTTCGTCAACTTTGGGACTTAATATCATTTGGTATAAAAATAATATTAAAGATGTCCTAAGCTAATTTCGTAATGTGTATATGTGAAAGTAAGATCACGGGGTTTGAACCCCGTATCTTGTTCCCCTGTTGCACCCTGAGAGGTCGGGTTTGACAAAATCGCTTCCAAAACGGCACTCGAAATGGCCAATTTCGTCAACTTCGGGGCTTAATATCATTTGACATAAAAATAATATTAGAGATGTCCTAAGCTAATTTTGTAATATGTATATGTGAAAGTAAGATCATGGGGTTTGAACCCCGTATCTTGTTCCCCTGTTGCACCCTGAGAGGTCGCGTTTGACAAAATCGCTTCCTAAACGGCACTCGAAATGGCCAAGTGGCCATTTTCGTCAACTCTGGGACTTAATATCATTTGATATAAAAATAATATTAAAGATGTCCTAAGCTAATTTCGTAATATGTATATGTGAAAGTAAGATCACGGGGTTTGAACCCCGTATCTTGTTCCCCTGTTGCACCCTGAGAGGTCGGGTTTGACAAAATCGCTTCCAAAACGGCACTCGAAATGGCCAAATGGCCAATTTCGTCAACTTCGGGGCTTAATATCATTTAACATAAAAATAGTATTAGAGATGTCCTAAGCTAATTTTGTAATATGTATATGTGAAAGTAGGATCATGGGGTTTGAACCCCGTATCTTGTTCCCCTGTTGCACCCTGAGAGGTCGGGTTTGATAAAACGGCTTCCAAACCGGCACTCGAAATGGCCAAATGGCCAATTTCGTCAACTTCGGGGCTTAATATCATTTGATATAACAATAATATTAAAGATGTCCTAAACTAATTTTGTAATATGTATATGTGAAAGTAAGATCACGGTGTTTAAACCCCGTCCGTTGTTCCCCTGTGCACCATGAGAGGTCGCGTTTGACAAAATCGCTTCCAAAACGGCACTCGAAATGGCAAAGTGGCGAATTTCGTCAACTTCGGGGCTTAATATCATTGGATATAAAAATAATATTAAAGATGTCCTAAGCTGATTCTGTAGTATGTATATGTGAAAGTAAGATCACGAGGTTTGAACCCCGTATCTTGTTCCCCTGTTGCACCGTGAGAGGTCGGGTTTGACAAAATGGCTTCCAAAACGGCACTCGAAATGGCCAAATGGCTAATTTCGTCAACTTCGGGGCTTAATATCATTCGATATAAAAATAATATTAAAGATATCCTAAGCTGATATTTTAATATGTATACGTGAAAGTAAGATCACGGGGTTAGAACCCCGTATCTACCCCTGTTGCTTCCTGAGAGCTGGCGTTTGACAAAATCGCTTCCAAAACGGCCAAATGGCGAATTTCATCAAGTTCGGGGCTTAATATCATTTGATATAACGATGATAATAAAGATATTCTAAGCTGATTATGTAATGTAATGTATATGTGTATGTATATGTGAAAGTACGATCACGGGCTTTGAACCCCGTACCTTTTTCTCCTGTTGCACCCTGGAAGGTCGCGTTTGACAAAATCACTTCCAAAACGGCACTCGAAATGGACACTTTTATCAAGTTGTATAGTTTAATATAAAAGCGATATAAAATACAAAACGGTATCATTTGTATATTACTCACTGAAAATAAAGTTGTCTGTTCTGTCAGCCACTTCGAGTTCTGGAAAAAATGACCGTTCTCGTTTCGAACTCCTTCAGACCGGCCGTACAGTCTCAGCGCATGCGTATTACGATGATACTGGGACTTAGTCCGTCGAGCGCCTAGGAGGGGAACCCTGTCTGAGTCGCAACTTTGAAGGCCCTGGGTGCATCAGGATTAACACTCACACATCGTGCCGTGGTTGGTATGTGGCCTGGAGGACGTACTGAACCAAAATAGGCGATGACATTTGCAGAATTTGACTGCCTTTGTCGAAAAATCGTAGTCTAAACATGGGCGATGTGCAAAAATCGGCGGAATCCCCATAGGCGCAATGCATTAAAATTCATTTGGCCAGGGTGCACTAGGGTTACATTCTGCTGGTGCCTTTCATGTCTCCAGGGGTTCCTTACATGGTGTTCTTCTCTACTAGGCGATGACATCTTAAAAATTTTATTCTGTTTTGCTGTTAATTGGCATAAACGCTGTCTCCCATTGAATTAACATCCTGTAAGGCAGCTTCCCGCATAGCGGCTGAGTATAGTGACGGAGTGCGCCGGCGGGGGGGTGACCGCGAATTTTGGGATTGTGCTGTCCTGAAGCAAGTCTCATTCGTACAACATATTGGATGTCGTGACAACTCAAAGAGGAAAAGACGTATCTTAGACTCGAAGAAAAGGCATCGTCCCTTGATCCAGATTTATTTCGTCGTCTCTTCATCCAGATTATCATTTACCATCGTCATCCTCATCTTCATGCACATAGAGACCACTATCGTGAGACCGACTTCCATGGAGGAAGGAAAGAGAGGAGGAGTCCTATTGCTCTGAGAAGTGAAGCCGAGATTGGGGACAGTGACATCACCGCTCATTTTCCGCTTTCGATTACACACATCTCTATGAGAGACCCCAACGCATAGTTTCGGAATACTTGGAAAGGTGCGGTCTAGCGCGTCAAAGTGCCCCCCAAAGTGTCGTATGCAAAGCGACCCTATTCAGGTAACGTAACCCCCTCGTGCCCCCAAAGAAGCTACTGCTCATGTCCCATCCTCACCTCACTTGCCCCACAATTCGCTTTTCTGAAGAAGAGCATTTTCTTATTCTTTCCTCCATGGCAACTTCAGTCAGCGAACACAGCACCACCACCGCTTAGTCAACGCCACACAGCTGCATGTAACCTAAGACCCTTCGTTGTGTGTTCTCAACATGAGTGTAACGAGCACGCACCACCCTTCTTTCAATGTCCTAGGTTTTTAATCTAAAGGTCGAAGGATCTCTTCTCAGATCCATCATCACAGACACAGAGGCCGTGCCGGACACGATGACTGTGTGCTGACCCTTGTGGTTACCCCGCATATCAGCGTTCGCTACGGACACTAATCTGATGTGGTGACACGAATGTGATAATCGTCTTTATAGCAGGAGACACATTCGGTGTTGATGCGTTGAGCGTTTTAGTGGATCTTAATCTAACGCATTGCGTGGGCTGTGACAAGATGAGTACAACGTCCGACGCAGCAAAGATGTGATTGGTGTAAGCGAAGGGTGGAGTCAACAGACTGAGGTACTTGCATTAAAAGTTGTCCAGCATATTACTATTATTCAACAACAATCGATGCGTTTTGGAAGAGTAAAATGACGTTCTTACCAGGATTCTACGGGCGCAACGAAAAGGAACGCCCAGTCCAAGGTGATCAATTACGCACGATGTAAATATACGAGACGTGAGTAGGAACAACATGGTCTAGTACATCATAGGACAGTCTCGATCCACATCGAGAAAACGCGAGACGGTGCGGTATGACTGTTTTCCATTATTTTAAATAGATAAGTCTGCTGGATAACTTCTTATGGAGCAATCTGTGCTGACTGACTACCCTCTTATGTTGTAAATCTAAAACCACTTGGATATTTCATCGATGATGATTATTATTATTATTATTATTATTATTATTACAGGGTGTATACCAAACTGCAGCCTTCAAATTCCATGACTTTTCCAGGTTTTCCCTGACTATTTCAAGCAAATTCCCTGAGAAAAACAAAAGGAAACTTGGTGTGCCTGCTCCTACGTTTTGATACAGATCCATCACAAAAACAGACCATTTATTGAGGCTTTCCTGCCTTTCTGCCTCAGAGCTTGTCGTGCTGGCGAAAAGCTAGTCGGGATAACGTTGCTGCGGCATTGCCGCTCAACCACCGGCATCATCCCGGCACTAATCCGCTGTTTTCCCTGACTTGAGCTTCTTTTTAGCCAAATTCCCTGACAATTCCCTGACTTTGCCAGTAACATCAAAATTCCCTGACAATCCCCTGTTTTCGAGGTTTTCCAGGTTGGTAGACACCCTGTATTACCCAATGAGTGTCCTAGACCCTATAAAGGTGGAGTCAGCCGACTGATGTTGTTTCATTAAAAGCTGTCCAGCATATTAGTAGTATTCATCGACGATGGATGTGTAAAATGATGTTCTTAGCGGGATCAGCACTTCTACGAGCCCTCGCAGGCACGTAATAAGCTGCTGCCACTGCAACAGAATTATTACAGCATCGTAAACTTTTGGAAATGTTTCGGAAATGTTGACATGGATACTAAGCGCGATGTAAATACACGGGGCATGGGTAAGAACAACATGGTCTAGTACAGCCTAGGACAGTCTCGATCCACATCGAGAAAACGCGAGGCGGTGTGGTATGACTGTTTTCCTTTTTTTTTTTTAAATACGTATAAGTCTGCTGGATAACTTCTTATGGAACAATCTGTGCTGACTGACTTATGTTGTAGATCTAAAACCACCTGGATATTTAATCGATTATTATTATTATTACCCAATGAGGGTCGTAGATGAAAGATGAAAGTCACTGAAAAGGTTAGCCAGCTGCAGGAATCGAACCCACATCTTCTGGATTGCCGGTCCAGGGCTCTACCAATTGAGCTAAGCTAACACGCTTTCTCAGCGGCTTCCAATGGTGCGTCATCTGAAGGGAGAAACGAGCCACTCTCTCTCACTCATCCTCCTTTCACTCTTACATTTTTGCTCACTCATACACACGTTAATACGACTGGATCGACGCAGGCGGAATTGTTGAACATGAAAGAACTGATGTTCTGAGAACTGATGAACTGAGAACATCAGTTCTTTCATGAGGGTCATAGAACCTAGAAAGGTGGAGCCAGTCGGTTGATGTTCTTTCACTAAAACCTATCCAGCATATTACTAATATTCATCGACGATGGATGTGTAAAATGATCTTCTTACCGGGATCAGCACTTCTACGTTTAAGATATTCTTCCAGCACTGCAACAGAATTATTACAGCGTCGTAAACATTTGGACATGTTTCGGAAACGCTGACATGGATACTAAGCGCGATGTAAATGCACGGGACTTGAGTACACTCTTAAAAATGAACTTCACCACGTAGCACGCTCCTAGCCAACCATCATCCCGAATGACAACGTTCTCGCCCCTGATTTGTTGAAAACGGGAGGCGGAGCCTATTCTGTGCCGTGCATAATAGGTACAAAATTGACTCCGCCTCCCGTTTTTAACAAATCAGGGGCGAGAGCGTTGTCATTCGTGATGATGGTTGGCTAGGAGCGTGCTGTGTGGTGAAGTTCATTTTTATTAGTGTAGGAACAGCATGGTCTAGTACAGCCTACACTCTTAGAAATGAACTTCAACGCATAGCACGCTCCTAGCCAACCATAATCGCAAATGATATCGTTACCTGCTCGGATTTGTTGAAAACGGGAGGCGTACGCCCCCTGTTTTCAACGAATCAGGGCAGATAACGATATCGTTCGAGATTATGGTTTGCTAGGAGCGTGCTAATGCGGTGAAGTTTGTTTTGAAGAGTGTAGGACAGTCTCGATCCACATCGAGAGAACGCGAGACGGTGCAGTATAGCTGTTTTCCTTTTTTTTAAATAGATAAGTCTGCTGGATATCTTCTTATGGAACAATCTGTGCTGTATCACTACCCTCTTATGTTGTAGATCTAAAACCACTTGGATATTTAATCGATTATTATTGTTGTTATTATTATTATTATCGAATGAGGGTCCTAGACCCTATAAAGGTGGCGTCAGCAGACTCATGTTCTTTCATTAAAAGCTGTCCAGCATATTACTAATATTCATCGACGATGGATGTGTAAAATGATCTTCTTACCGGGATCAGCACTTCTACCGAAAAGATCAAGTTCCAGCACTGCAACAGAATTATTACAGCATCGTAAACATTTGGACATGTTTCGGAAACGCTGACATGGATACTAAGCGCGATGTAAATGCACGGGACTTGAGTACACTCTTAAAAATGAACTTCACCACGTAGCACGCTCCTAGCCAACCATCATCCCAAATGACAACGTTCTCGCCCCTGATTTGTTGAAAACAGGAGGCGGAGCCTATTCTGTGCCGTGCATAATAGGTACAAAATAGGCTCCGCCTCCCGTTTTCAACAAATCAGGGGCGAGAGCGTTGTCATTCGTGATGATGGTTGGCTAGGAGCGTGCTGTGTGGTGAAGTTCATTTTTATTAGTGTAGGAACAGCATGGTCTAGTACAGCCTACACTCTTAGAAATGAACTTCAACGCATAGCACGCTCCTAGCCAACCATAATCGCAAATGATATCGTTACCTGCTCGGATTTGTTGAAAACGGGAGGCGTACGCCCCCTGTTTTCAACGAATCAGGGCAGATAACGATATCGTTCGAGATTATGGTTTGCTAGGAGCGTGCTAATGCGGTGAAGTTTGTTTTGAAGAGTGTAGGACAGTCTCGATCCACATCGAGAGAACGCGAGACGGTGCAGTATAGCTGTTTTCCTTTTTTTAAGATAGATAAGTCTGCTGGATATCTTCTTATGGAACAATCTGTGCTGTATCACTACCCTCTTATGTTGTAGATCTAAAACCACTTGGATATTTAATCGATTATTATTGTTGTTATTATTATTATTATCGAATGAGGGTCCTAGACCCTATAAAGGTGGCGTCAGCAGACTCATGTTCTTTCATTAAAAGCTGTCCAGCATATTACTAATATTCATCGACGATGGACGTGTAAAATGATCTTCTTACCGGGATCAGCACTTCTACGTCCCTTCCAAGGCAAGGCATCAGCTGCCGCCACTGCAAGGGAATTATTACAGCATCGTAAACATTTGGACATGTTTCGGAAATGTTGCCCTGGATACTCACATCCAATGACGACGAGTAACAGCAGAAGGACCTTCATGATTGGCTGATGCTCTTCACTGTGTCAGCTACAGCGCTGTATTGGAAAGACAGACATGCTAGATATTAACAGAATTTTAGAATACGCCTGGCCAGAGGGAAGTAGGTTGTTCACCCACCTTTCTGTCTTGTTACGGCAAGACACAATTACAACTATGTACCGGGTGTCCCGCCGAAATACCCCGGCTGGATAATTCGTGAACAGGTTGCGCCATCGAAGAAATTTCTTTTCGGTAGAGATCCTTGGGACATCGGCCATGAACTGAGCAGTGTGCGGCTCATTTGCATACACTCACTAATTAAATAAACGTGCTAACTTTTAACTCTTACTTCGCACGGTTACGGTACCTCTGTTTTACGCCTCGGGACCTCCAGCGAAAAATATTCCAAGAAAAACAAAGGCATCGACACTTAGTGATTTTTCAGAGTAATTATTTGGTTTCGGTTTACATATTCCTTGCGCGGAGCTGTACACCAATGCGCTCTTTGGATCAGCTGTGCGGATGTCAATTTCGTGTTCATCCGCCTTGTTCACGCACGGGGGCGATGGAAGATTATAGGAACAGCTGCAACAGACGCTTTGGTATTCGTTCTCAAAGCGACTGATAAACAACGCTGGCGGTTCTGTCGTTCCGTAGGTGAGATAGCGTGCTCTTATCATGGATGATGGCGAATGCGCCGCGAGTGCTGTGAACTAGTGGGGTACACTCTTAAGAATTAGTTAGGCCACATAGCAGGCTCCTAGCCAACCATCATCCCGAATGACAACGGTCTCTCCCTTGATTTGAGGAAAATGGGAGGCATATGGTTTCTTTTTCTTTTTTTCTTTTTTGGTATCAATTATGCCGAACATAAGGACAAAAAGGCTCCGCATCCAGTTTTCAACAAATCGAGGGACAACGTTGTCAATCGGGATGATGGTTGGCTAGGAGCCTGATATGTGGTGTAGCTAATTCTTAAGAGTGTACCCCACTAGTTGACAGCGCTCGCAGGCCCATTCGCCATCATCCATGATAACAGCACGCTATCTCGTCTACGGAACGACAGAACCGCCAACGCAGTCGCTTGGAGAACGAATACCTCTTGCGGCTGTTCCTATAATCTTCCATCGCCCCCGTGTGTGAACCATGCGGATGAACACAGCTCCGCGCAAGAAATATGGAAACCGAAACCAATTAATGACTCGAAAAAATCACTTTTTTTTTCCTTTGAATATTTTTCGCTGGAGGTCCCGATGCGTAGAGCAGAGGTTCCGTAAGCGTACGAAGTAAGAGTTAAAAGTTAGCATGTTTATTTAATCAGTGAGTGTATGCAAATGAGCCGCACACTATCAGTTCACGGCCGATGTCCCAAGGAACTCTACCAAAAAGAAATTCTTCGATGGCGCCACCTGTTCACAAATTATCCAGCCGGGGGATTTCGGTGGGACAACCGGTATACCGAAGACAACAAGACGTGATTTCAACAACACTGAGAGAACATGCTTTTTTTTTTAGGTTTCTTCGCTGACTTAGGAGGCAAAGGCTAGAGAGAAGGTATTCATTTATTTATTTATAGTTGTAACGCCTGGATCAGTTCTAAAGACTAGGTCAGTATAGAAAAACGTATTGTACTAAAATTGTGAACTTGTGTGGAATGAAACTTGTGTTATTGGTAGACTGCAACAAGCAAAAAGGAAACGTCAGATGAGGGAAGCTTTAGTCATTTTTTAGCCGTCAGGGTATTGCGTCAGTGAGGCACCCTTGAAGCTGCCCTTGGTCAGCTTGGCGTCACTTGCCCTTTTTCCCATGGTCTGTACTTGCATAACAATTTATGTGGTCTTTTGAGTAAAAGTCATTTGCTGACTCGAGCCGCTTCGTGTTTGTCTTTTGTCCCTCCATGTAAGCCCAAGCACAGGTCCATTAAAGGTCAGATATGCCGATTTTGAAGTGCCGCAGAACTGAGCGATACTCGCGCTGTGTGTTCATTACCGAACACTGAATATGTGTGCGAAATATCTTGCTCCAACTGTTCGTAGTTTTTTAGAAAACAGTTTTTTTAGTTCCCACGCCCGGCCGACAGACCGTCGGCAAACCCTGCGCACGGGCGCACCGACGTCACTGCTCTCGGTTTATCTGTCTTTGGCTTGGCATGGACTCTTGGCTTGGCTGCTTGGCTTCTTTCGTTTCCTCCTCTGTGCACCGTACATAAGCGAACAGCTGTTATGTTGTTGCTAAGCCGGAAACAAAGCATGTGAATGTTTTTTTTGGCACAGCGTCGTTTGGAAAGTGCACTTCCTTGTTCTGACCTTGCCTTTTATGGGCTGGAGCGATATGATTCGTGAATTTGTCCACGGCGAAGTTGTCGAAGATGCGACGGTGCTACGCTGTTAGAACAATTCATCCGAGCATTCAAGTGTTACCTATTATAAGCTGCCAAAAGACCAAGTAGTGCGAAGCTCTTGGCTGACAGTGGTGCCTGCTAATTTCCACTGCAAGGATTTCGTCCACGAATGTTATCATAGGTTACGCGCGACTCCAGAGGCAATTTGGAATCTCGGCACGAAATCGTCTGATGAAAATCTGAGGTGCCCGACGCATAACATTTTGAACGTGCCACGGAGGATCAAGGCAAAAAACGAGAGCAAAAAAAGGTAAGTCGAGGTTCAGATATAAAAAATAGCAAGCTTAATGAATCGATTGTGCAGCTGTCCTACTGCGCTTACTCTGATATAACCACGATTAACAACACAATAGTACTATTGATAATCTAACTTCTGAATTATCACAGGTACACGCTGAAGACGGAAATGAAGCATGATCTGGCTTGCATCTGGTCATGAAGAAATTGCGGACACGTTAGTTGCAGTACACCTCCACCAACAGGTATGACAATGTGATGTTATAATTTGAGTATTCATCTATGTTCAACTTTTCACGTGCACTCGCATGCAGACATCTTGACACCACTTTTAAATCTGCCCTCAAAGTTACAACCTGTGCTTTCAGGGTGGAAAACAAAGGTCGCCATTCCGATTAGCTGCTATCTCCCAGTTCAAGCACTTTTGTGTTTGGACACTGGTTCCTGTGGATGGCGTGTTACAATCTTCACTGTCTGATATAGAAGGTACGTTACATTAGTTCAGTTAATTTGTCTTTTGCACATATTTTTGTTACTGTTAGCTGGATTACTGTTGGACATACAATCCTTTGACACACCAAAGCTGATGTCGCCTCTGATAACGTTTTTGAATTTTCAGTGTCATCAACGTCCATTGAAGAAGGTGCCTTTACTATCTGTGAATCTTTAACTGAAGAATAGCCCAGAATTCATGTTAACATTGTCTACTCTTATTAATTCACTGTTTTCTGAGAGCTAAGAAAAATGGAAACTATTTATTTGTCACAACTTCACACTGGATACTGGTGTTGTACTGGCTTGACATGTAAGCTAAAATACTTGGATTCTACAATAATTGTGTTCAACTTGGTGCATTACCGTGGGCAATGCCACATTCACTACATTTTTAGTGGGTCCGGTGCACAAATACTGTGTGCATACTGCATACATACATACTGTTCGATAGGCAAAAATACCTGAGCAGTGCTGAGTGAGTGCTGTGTAGTCTTTTTACCCAAAGTCCATACTCTTACTGCAAAGTCACAGTACGTAGAACAGCAATGTGCAGGTATGCTGCGATAGAGATTCACAACAGAAAGAAGACTGTTGAGAGCATCTAAATTTTAATGAGACGAGACTTTCGTGCGCAAGGCTGCTCTTGTTAATGTCTAACATGAAATTACAAAATCCCAGAATATATAAAACATGTTGTAATGTAGACAGCAAGGGTTGGTACACACATAAAGATAATTATATAATCATATATAATAAAATAAAAAGGGGGTACAACTCCCCCCTCAACTCAACTCGACAACTCAATAACTCTACTTATTCTCTACCTTACAACATGTCATATATTCTGGAATTTTGTAACTTGATGTTAGACATCAAGAAGTACAGCCCTCTGTGCAAAAGTATTCTTTCTGTTGTGCACAACATTATACAGTAAATGCGACTATCCATTTCTTGTCATTAAATGCTTTTCCCTTTCTTTCTTTCTTTTTTTCTGCAGTGATGAGCATCCATAAGGACACATGCCAGAAAGGGAGTCTCTTTGGGATGACAAACCCTCATCACCTCATGAGGATACAATGGTTGACGAATGGTTCTCGAGCACATCGAAACTTCCAACGAATAATTCGTGAAAAAGCCAGACACTGCTAGCACCAGGAATTGAACGTGGACCGTCTTGCTACCAGTCAGAGATGTTCAGTGGCGTAGCCACGGGGGGGCTAGGGGGGGCTCGAGCCCCCCCCCTACCTGCCACGGACCGGCCCACACAAATCGTGCAAATCCGAGAACTTAATATATGGGGGGGGGGGGGACCAGTGTGACCATCGCAAAAGTTCTTGCAGTTCATGGTGTCTATCTATGAAGCACTCTTGAATGGTTTTCAAAGTATGAGCTTTTCAAAATACTTCCAATCTCGTGACACCACTTCATTGGTCATGACAGCCTATACATGTAATCGTACTGTGAACGTCTAAATCAACTATTTTCGTTCCCTTTTTTAATCCTCAGTTTGCAGTGTGCACAAGTATGTGTGTTGTCGACACAGGATCAGCGGGGGGGGGGGGGGGCGAGTTTTCGTATCGAGCCCCCCCTACCTTTGAGGTCTGGCTACGCCACTGGAGATGTTACATTTCAGGCGCTCATTGACTTTTGGTGAATTACTTGTTGACTTTGTCCCAAGGTGGAGCTCGCTACAGCTCATTTGCTAGTCTCGGGGTTTTACATATGCATCATCTTCACCAGCTCGCCTGCTTGCAGCCATTTTTTCTGCACATTATGTTCACTCTACTTTTATCGTGTGCTATATAATCTTGTTCAAGTTCTGTCAAACAACCTGTAATGCTATAAAAAAATTCAGTACACTGTTTGTGTGGGTTGAATGGTAGCGCATGAATGCAGGAAGGAAACTGTCATGTTATGGGAAGTGTTTACGTATTGTACATTTAACTACTAATTTTATTGGTTAGCTTTCGCTGGCGTATCATGTCAAGCCATGTTATATTAATTTGGAACATGTTCTTCTTAGTAGCCAGAGCAGCTGATACACAGAGAGAACATAGCCCGTGTGTGTGTGTCTTTTCCACCGCAGCCCTTGGGTTTCCTCCCTGATGGCTACACATGTCAGGGATAGGTTTCAGAACCGGTAGTTCCCGCCGAGTGTGAATTGCTTTTCAGGGGATCATCACGCTGCCAGATGAAACATATGGTTTAAATTATTTGCGGGACAGGAATTGCGCAGCTTGACACAAATACTACTACTACGACGTAAGAGTGGTTTTTTCAAATCTAGCTTTTTTGTGTTCCTGACATTATCGCACAAGATGAAGTATCCACTATGATCCCATATGTGGGGGGTATGTACAGTGCAATCAACAGATGCTATTTACAAATCTGTGTTTTCTACTGTGTTGAAATGGGGTAGTTTGTATCTGAGAGCCATAGTGAAACACAGGCCCTCGAGAAACATGGCAACACATTGCAGGGACTCTGGATGCTGCCTAAATTTCCAGAACACACAGCTCAAGGCAGCGGTTAAATAACAAGTGGTTAGAGAAATCCAAGATAGTTGCATCCGTAAGCAGTCCGCTGTTGGATTTGCTTCTGTCAGAGATACGTTATCTCAAAGGGAACGCACGGACGCACTCATAATGATACTAGGGCTGCCTGTGAAATAGAATGAGGAGAGGGGAAGATATATAACCCTTTTTCTTGTATGTTATTCTAGTGGTTAAATTGTCATTTTCTTAGCAGCATATGTGTGTATATTCCAGAGTCTGCTAATAAATATATCAGTTTAGAGCTAGCAGTCGCATTGTAGATGTCTCATCCTGTCCTTGGTTGCTTGTGATTCACTATGGCCATGCTTGCTATTGCAAAAACAGAAAACAAAAAAAGACAATAGAAAAACACGGAAAGAGCGACCTAAAAGGCTGCCTGTTCTAGTGCTCACATGGAGGCAACGCAATGAGGTAACATGTTCCATTCATGAACTGTGCATAGTAGTACATATCACAACGGCAACCGATTATTCAGATTTTTCTTGAAGTACTTTGTTTTTTTGTTTTTTAGCTTTGTTTGCACAGTCTATTATTGGAGCTTTATGTGATTCTTCTCTTCAGATACTTTAAGATTGCTGATGCTGTGCAGTTTGTTAATTTTGAAACTGTACTGTGCTAAGGTACAGAAACAGAATTGTCATATCTGCATTTGAACACAGGAATAATTTGTAAGTACTTTACTTGTTGACATTAATATTTGCACCAGGTCACAACATTGTTGATTTATGGAAAATGTAAATAAATATATTTATTTGCTTGCCAAACAATGCACAAATGTCTTCTTTTCTAGTGAGATATTCCCTGTTCACCAGACATAAATGTCGAAAAGTTAAAGGGGCACAATGATGGTAGAGTCTAGCGTTGCTTTTTGCCACTTCACATATATGCACTGTTATTCGTGTGCACATGTAGGAATAGGAAGGTAGAGGATGCGCATAAAAAATTTCGTATGCAGCCACACATATGGTTCAGAAGATTCATTAGATGATGACCAAGCATATATAATTGTGCTTCATGTGCAATGGGTATGCTAACGGATTGCTTCCATGAAGCCTTTTTATTTTATTTTTTTAATTTTTTTTATAAATGTTATTTTTTATTTGATATAAACTTCATATTACATATTGTATACTTATATTTTTATAAATTTTATAAACTAAAAACTCAAGTTACACGGCCCCTGTAAGAGTGCCCTTTGCAAATGGTTTGGTAACGTGTCTCGAACTGTAAAGGTAAGAGGCAATCGAGAATGCTGCAGACAAGGTTGCAACTTACATATTGCTTATCACGACATACAAAGTGATTTGTACAATAATTCCTGAGCACGGAATTAATCCCGAGGCTGGCCAGTGATGTCACCCAGGACGACAAGTCACATAATTGCCTTTAACACTTTTACACCCCATGGGCTGAGTTGTGAATTGAAAGAGCACTCTACAGGAGGATAAGGTGCACCTGATTTCTAGGATCTATGTTATGCCCTAACTCTTCAGACACCACATTTCTAAGTGGCAATATGTGCTCTGGTACTTCTTTTGCGTCTGCATAGTGTGCAACCACATGGCTACTGGAGCTTTCGTGTGCATGTTTTTGTGCGACGGTGTTCATTACAAACAATATCCAGATGTTAGACATAAAATGCAGTAGTTTGTAGCGTACCACACAACGCAGCGTGACATGGGAGTGTGTGATTCAAAGAAAGCTTCTGGAAAATGCACAGAATCCCACAAAAAGTTTAAAATGTGATTTGTATTTCGTTTTACGTCTTTCGTCGTTACATACCATCGTCGACGCTGTTGCACATTGATAAATCGTACGTAAAACTTGTCCCATAGCAGTATGCGGTTTCTCAAATACATAGCACAAAAACGCTGTCGGCATTTTCTTGCTGACACGGCTGTCGAAACGTCAGTCTCTACAATGGGCAAGTGCTGTAAAGGGGCAAACGCAGACGCGACTTGATACAAATTGTACGTGCTCACAAAACACAAATGACGAATTCCGGTCACAACATCGCACAGAGGTTGGTTCGCGAATGAGTTCGCAGCTGCTGCACTGTTTACTCATCGCGGAACGGTGGAACCCGGCTGTCCGCCATCTTCAAGCACAGATACGTGAAGCCGCGAGAAGCCGTAGCTGAAATCCACTGACAAGTACGAAGGCGCGTACACGTCACAATGCCCGTTCGGGTGCATCTACGTCATAAAAATGGCTGCGCCCATGTGTGTTTCGGAATGAATTACTTATTACTTATTTTTTTGACATGGTACTGTACCGAACTGAGAGAATGAAGGTGTATTTTGGGGAGACCTGGATGTGGGCTTTCAGAATATCACAACCGTTTCGACTTTTTGGGATATCGGCATAGCTGACCTTTAAATCTGAAAGTTCCTCTGGGGCTCCGAAACAACCCAGCGTTTTGCAATTAGAGCTGTACGATTCCTGACGGACTGGGTTTCTCTTGTTTGACTGCTACTCTTTCACTATAGCAACACCAGCAACCCTCATGTGTTTCAGCAGCCACCACCCCTCCAAATGAATGGGCAAGTCCTCATAACTGTGTCATAAACTGCAGACAGGGAAGTACCCGGCTTCGAACCCCGGCTGTGCTGTCTGGGCTTTCCCTCAGACTCTTTCAGACATCTTAGGAAGTCGGCCCAGGACGTTGTCCACCTCTGTGACAACGGCGACCCCTTTCAACACCTCCTCATAGCTGCGACCAACCTCCATCTTGGCGTATTTTGGCCAAACATATCTCCCCAAATCTCAACATCATCTTAAGTCCCTTTCGTTCACCAGCCTGCCTCTATCTATGCCGTTTTATCAGTCGCACTTTGAAGATTGTCAGAAACATGCGTATTTCTTATGACCTTCACATCCGTCACATGTGCGAATCTGAGAAGCGTCGTTGGTTTACGAATGTTCGATGCCCGAACCCGATTAATTTCTAGGTTTCCGGCCCCGACCAATCTGTAGCCTACCCAGTCCGACCCAATGAAGCGGACTGTAAAAGTTGACCGTGGCTCGCAAAAAGTGGGGTTAGACAGGTTCGAGCTGAATCTAGACCCGGCGATGTGCATGCCCGGCCCGCAAAAAGAAAGCGGGCCGGACGTACCCGAAAGCCCGTGCAGTGCTCCAGGGTGGCCTGCTTAGACTGCTCTTCTGTGCCCTGCATGCCACTCGTTGCAGCTTGACCAATCATCGCGAGGCAAACTGCCACGCTCATAGGTTCCTTCGGATACGGACCCCCTCCCGTTCTCCGAGGGCGCTGCTTTTAACTTTATCCACTCCATCCATGTCCAAAAGTCCCGTTGAACATGGCTTGTAACTAGCAAATGAGCTGGTCAGTCGCCACTGACCCGCGCAACCAGGCATGCATATTGCTTTGTGGGTGGGAGCTCTTCATTTTTCTTCTGCGCCATACTTAACAAATTGCCGGCACTGAGCGCCGTAACTTATACACTGCGAGCAAAATAGGAACATGCTTCACTATCAGACACGAACAGATCGTCAGCACCATACGCGGAGATTTGCCTAAAAAACTCACCTGTCTCAGCAGGCCCAGTAAACGCTCTTGACACAGTTCAATATTGCGGCTAATTCTGTCCACTGCTTTTGCCTGTCTAATAATGTGTAGGACGGCAACAATATGCCCACGAATAAATTGCGATGGTCGATCATGAACTGCAGATTGATTTCATATTGGTTGTGCATGCGTTTGGCGAAAACTGCATTATGCTGTTGTAGGTCTGTTATCTTTAGGGTGTATGATTTTAAAGAAAGGTCTCAAATACTGCGTAACTGTAGCAAATTGAAGGGTACAAGCATTTCTGTGAGTGAGGATTTTTCAAAGAAAATTCAGGAAGCGCGGACACTGTTGTGGAATAGCTGCTCAGATGATAGGAGTTCTGGTATTAAAGCTCGACTTGCCTACGACAAACTGTATCTGCGTGACAAGGTGTACTGCTGGGATTTTGTAGCTAACTCTCGTAAGGAGCTTGTCACGGCAACCGCGACCACGGTTCTGAGTAGCGATATTCTTACTAGTAGACATACTGATTATCTAAATAAAAATTCCTCATGTACTGGGTCTGCCCCTGACGCTCTTTTATACAAATACTCGCAGCATCTGCTCCAATGATAAGCGTGACTGCCTTCTGTCTCACATTGATGATTGTGACGCTGATATTGTGGCCCTCACAGAGACTTGGTTGACACCCCATATAAATAATGACGAAATATTCGCCAACTCATCACTGGTGTACGAGATCTTTCGATGTGATAGGGCACAACGTATAGGTGGTGGTGTACTCTTGGCAGTCAGGCCATGTTTGAAACCTGTTGTCATTAACCTTTCAGTTGTTGATCTTGAAATTGTGTGGATTTCCTTTCGTTGTAAGAATAATAATTTTGTAGTAGGTGTGTGTTACCGCCCGCCTGATTCATCGCCATCTTTCGTTTCATCGTTTCATGATGCACTCAACGAAATAGCTATCAGATTCCCTTCATCAATAGTATACATCGTCGGCGACTTCAATTTCCCTGATATTGTTTGGGATCCGCTACCCGTCTCATCTGCCCGCAATAAGACTTGTGACGACTTTATTCGAGTTGCATCTATTTTTAACTTGTCCCAATTAATTTTGCAGCCCACTAGAATTGGTTCTACTCGTTCGAGTATCTTGGACCTTTTGTTCACAACTCACCTGAATACTGTCCAGTCTATACAGTTGTTAGCTGGCATTAGTGATCACGCTATCGTAGTTTCCTCTATTGACATACCTTACATTCGTGAACGTGTTACTACCAAGACCATCACTTGTTACTCGAGAGCGAATTTCGATGCCATCAACTTTCTGCTTTTTCCGGAGACTTCCTTTCTTGTTTTTCATGGCGGTCATTAAACGAGAATCTCAAGCGTGAAATCAATCCTCTTGTTGACCTTCATATACCTCGGATTACTGTTCCAGCGTGTAGTCGGTCCCCGTGGTTTAACAATGAACTCAAGAGGCTTAGAAACAAGAAAAAGCGGCTGTTCCGCAGGGCACGTAGCAGTAACGATTCCGATCTGTGGGCTAGATATCACCACAGCGCGAATGAGTTTAAACAGTCTGTACGGTCTACAAAAACTAGGTACTTTGAAACAACATTGCCATTACTCCTTCGTACTAACCCTAAGCTGTTTTGGAATTCCGTTCGGCCTCATAATAGTCATACTGTAAACCTCACGGTCAATGATACTGCTATATCCCCTGATTTGTGCGCGTGTGTTCTTAACAACGAGTTCTCCAAGTCGTACACTGTAAGAGATCCTCAGGCTCTATTACCATCCATAAATGATTCATTCACTACAGCTTTTCCTATGGACCCTGTTATGATTGACCCTGTTGGTGTATTTTCACTCATTGACAATCTAAGGCTATCTTCCAGCTGTGGACCCGACAACATCACGTCTAAGTTTCTCAAGAGTACCAAGGAGACCATTGGCATTTTATTGTACCAAATATTTTCGCAATCTATTGAGTGCTGTAGGATTCCGGACGACTGGAGGACGGCGAAAGTGGTTCCTGTCTACAAGTCTGGTAGCAAGCAAGATCCGGGTAATTACAGACCGATTTCGTTAACTTCCATCCCCTGCAAACTTCTCGAGCATATCATTTATTCCAACCTTATCCGTTTCCTCGAAGCTAACTCCTTCTTCTCTAACTTACAACATGGTTTCCGGCAAGGGCTATCATGTGAAACTCAGCTGGCATGTTTTACGAGCGATCTATTCTCCGCCATGCATTCTAAGTCACTTACTGATGCCATATTCATAGATTTTCGCAAAGCTTTTGACACTGTTCCTCATCATCTCCTTCTTCTGAAGTTGTCAGCCCTGAAAATCGATCCTAAAATTGTAGCTTGGATCGGGGACTTCCTTCATAACAGAATTCAGTTTGTGTACGCCAACAATTCATTTTCTCCTTCTACGCTTGTCACTTCAGGAGTTCCCCAGGGTTCCGTCCTCGGGCCTCTCCTATTCCTAATATACATTAACGATTTACCTTCCTCTATATCATCACATATAAGACCCTTTGCCGACGATTGCGTAATATACCGCATTATTAACTCCTCCAGCGACGTATCTGCATTACAAAATGATCTTGACAGCTTATCTTCTTGGTGTGAAACTTGGCTCATGTCCTTGAACGTTAACAAATGCAAGCACGTGGCAATCAGTCACACTAAACACTTGGTTAATTCCTACCTCCTTGGCAACATTAAGCTGGATAGCGTACTTAGTTACAAATATTTAGGTGTTCACATTTCGAGTGATCTTAGATGGGACATCCACATTAATTCTGTGCTCTCCAAAGCCAGCCAAACACTTGGCTTCATTATACGCAATTATTCAAAGGCACCCTGCGACTTAAAACGGCAGCTTTATGTTACATTAGTCCGCCCAAAATTGGAATACGCATCATCTATTTGGGACCCGCACCAGGATTCTCTCATTAACAAATTAGAAGGCTTACAAAATCGAGCTTTATATTTTCCGACTACTCCCGACACTCTAGCGTAACGCTACTCAAGAAACAAGCCTCCCTTCCCCTTCTTTCTGTTCGTCGCAAAATAGCTCGCCTCACATTGCTTCACAAGTTTTACTACCACAACATTCTGCCCAGGTACCTCCTGCTCTCACCACCCCATCATATTTCCAACTACCTCGACCACTCAGAGAAACTACTTGTTCCATTTAGTCGCACAAATCACTTCGCCAATTCATTTGTTCCCAGAACAGCGAACGACTGGAACCATCTTCCCGCCTCCACCGTCATCGTCCGGGACCCTAACAGCTTCCGCAAGCTGCTGGACCAATTACTTTGTATGTAAATTCGTTGTATGTTCCTTTATTTTGCCACTCCCCTCTGTAATTCTCTGACCTGAGGGTAAATAAAGAAAGAAAGAAAGAAATGAGCGGAAGTCATCCCCATATCATCGTCATCATGTATCTATCTCTCTCTCTCTCTCTCTCTCTATGGTGTAAAGCGTGACACTTTTGCTCCATGGTTAACGCTCTAATTTGTCGTCTCCTTTTAATACCATCGGCTTTCCACGTGATTCTCCTCCTGCTGCGTAATTGGCTGAGAGCGCGGCGTCTCGTTCCCGGACGTTTCAACTCTGCATCCAAGTCAAACAACAGCCAACCATCCGAAACGCGCCATCGCAAAGGAAAAAAAAAAAGCTTCAGTTGTCGCGCATGCCACGCGAATGTACGAGGAGTGTTCAAGTCAAACCGTTACTTTCTGTCTCCCTGAGTGTACAAATGGCTCGCGCTACTTCTTTTTCGTCATTTTCACACGCGACAGGCCCCACCACGTGGTGGTCCAAAGTTTGTGCAAAACAGAAGACACGTGCTGGACAAGATGGCCGACAACGCGGTGAGCGCGCACATCGAACAGCGAATTGTCATTAAGTTTCTCGTGAATGAAGGCGTAAAGTCATCTTAAATTCACAGAAGACTTCAGGCTCAGTACGGCCATCTCTTACATCGGGCAACCAGGTTGCGACTTGCGAGATAGTTAGGTGTGCTACTTAAAGTACTCATTGCCAGTCAAAAATTGTTTTCTTTGCGTCAAACCCCAGAGCGCGTTATCCTATCCAGCGATACATGATAACCCATTGGAGTTATGCTCCTACATTCGACTCATATCTGCAAGGCATTACGCACAATTTAAAATTATCCCCGCATTTTCTCAGAAGCTGAACGAAATTACTCCCCGTTGCCCCAGCAGGGAGAGCGCTAATTTTTTAGATAGCCATGTCCATAGCCAAATCGATAGCCAGCTAACACTGGACATGTAGACAAGGAGCAGAATGGGACTTACTACTTGCAGAAGACAGCACAAGTTTCGCAGACGACCGTTGTTTCTGTTAGGCCAGGCTGTCGTTTATAAACCCCCGATACATCCTGGAGGAAGTCTACGTAGGCTGAGCTGATTGGTTAGAGAGAAACAGCTCCTACGATATCCGTATACTGATACGCTTGTGAACACTACGCCGGTTTATGTAACATCGGCAGAAGCCTCGGATGGATGGATATACCAAACAAAATGTGGACATCAGCTTCAGAATGCCACACCTAATGCGTTTTATTGGCTAATGGTACACATTTTTCAGAACTCGCGTATAGAACACAGACCGTTATCTCCGGTATACCAAATATACTCCAAGTCGTAGGTCATTTTAGAAAACACATTCCTGTACTTCCCGCTCATGTTGCTGAACACTCTGAACACAGAACTTGACCGCATAGCACGCTCTGCACCAACCTTTGCCACGAATGATAGGGTTTTCGCTTACGATTCGGGGAGAGAGGGAAGCGTACGCCTTTTTGTGTCAATTATCGTGCGTTTCAAATTGCCACGAAGAGGCGTACGCCCCCCTCTCTCTCTCTTCCCTCTCTCTAACCCTCGTGGAAAGTATTCGAGCTGAGCGTGCTATGCGGTGAAGTTGAGTTTTTAGAGTGAAGACTCTGAAGATCGATGCTCGGTCATGACCCAGAAAAATACTTCTGGGGGGGGGGGGGGGACTTTTTGTGGGGGAGGATTTCCCCTCGGTTGCCCCTCCCAAAAGTATACCAAATGTACCATTCCTGGGGGGGGGATGGAGCACCCATGGACAAGGAAGTTGCCACCGGTCACTCGCCCATGCGCTAGCGCTGTCACAATAAGACTGACAGTTCTGTGTGCTTTCTATATTTTACGACTATCATTTTCTAGAATTTGGGTAGTCGCTGATGTGTTTTGCAAAGGGAAGGAATTGAGAAAAGAAAAGTATCCAAGCGCAAAGAGAATTGACCACTTTTGTGACAGAAAACCCTGAGAAAAAAAAAAAGAGGTCTTGTCTACTGTCTATACAATTTCTATAGAAGGTGCCGATAAAACGTGTATAGAGATCCTAACTGCTCGCTAAAGAACTTTGAATTGACATTCTATACACAATTGGCCGGCCACATCCTACAGAAAGTCTATTCAACCAGTAAACAGACATTCTATACGAAATGTGCAGATTTACTTTAGACGGTGTATGTGTGCTTGACAGTAAGGGTGTGTTCAAAGTAGCAAAAAAATACCTGAGAATCAGTTCTCGCCCGATGGAATATCCGCCAGAGCCAATGAACTACAGGTTTTCAGTAGAAACCAGCATTCTTCCTCCTACCATTTCTTCTTTTAACCTCTGCCACCACACATTTCATTTTCTCATGCAGCGTTTCTTTTTGTTGGTTTCCTGGACTCCCAGTAAAGGAAAATACGCTTTAAAAGGCAAACGGGCCATTCCAAGCTAAGTGATCCAGAGGTGCCGCTCGACCGCCCCCCCCCCCCCTTTGAACTTTGTGATTTTTTTTTGTGTGTGTGTGGTTCCTTATGACACCGAAAGCAACAGAACATTGGTCTTTTCTAACGAAATTGAAATTTATAGGGTGCAGAACCCCTCAAAGATGCAGTGCTTGGCAAAACCCTATGTCGTTCTAAGCAAGCATTACGACCCACGGGGCGTGTTAAAAAACGTCTTATTTGATAGGGGAGCGTTCATTTTACCGTGTGAACCAATTTTCACCACCGCATTCGACGGGCTCCACGCTTGCGGCGTGCACGAAATTTGCAGAGTTTTTGCAAGATTACCAATTTTCTTTTTGTAATATAACGTTCTGGAATTTCTCCTTCAATTTTTTTTCTCATATAGCCCTGGTATTGTACTTTCAACAAAAAAAAATTCAACCCCGCCGGTGCAATGTAAGCCGCATTAAAAAATCGGGAAGTTGTAAAAATTCAACAAAATGCACATTTTTTACCGAAAAATTTCGTGTGAGGAGGTCGGGATAGAAGCGTGAAGAAGGTGTCTTTCGATGCACCGTCTTCCGAGCAAGATGTAGCAAAAAAAAATCTCAGAGGTATTTTTTGTTAAACTGAAATAATATTTTTTAATTGAAGGTAACTTGGGAAACGTGTATGCGCACTGCGGCGCATCGTACCGAATGAACAACTGAGCTGGTCACTCACAAAACACTACACTCTTAAAAATGAACTTGACCGCATAGCACGCTCTGCACCAACAATTGCCACGGATGTTATCGTTATCTGTCCTGATTTGATGAAAACGGGAGGCGTACGCCTTTTCTGTGACTATTATGAACAGCGTACGTGTCACAAAAAAGGTGTACGCCTCCCGTGCTATGCGGTAAAGTTCATTTTTAAGAGTGTAGACGGAAAGAAACCACCAATAGGCAGTCGCATTATTAAAGAGCAAATAACGGTTGAAAACACGTGTTTGCCTCCATAGCGACCCGATGGTTGTGCAGTGAGCGCTCATCAAGCTGGCCATCTTGCTCAACTTTTACCCAGATCGCGGTGCTGGTCAGTGAGAGATAAGGAAAGACACGCACTCTGAAAACAGAACTTCACCGCATAGCACGCTGTGCTCCAACCATTGCCAAGAATGATAGGGTTATCGCTTCTGATTCGAAGGGAGAAGGGGGCGTACGCCTTTTTGTGGCAATTTTCATATATCCAAATTGCCACAAAAAGGAGTACGCCCACCTCTCTCTTGGAATCAGAAGCGATAACCCTATCATTCTTGACAATGGTTGGAGCACAGCGTGCTATGCGGTGAAGTTCTATTTTTAGAGTGTGGAGATAGGTGTCCATTCAGGCTACATGGTACCATATGGCTGATATTTGGCCGTGTGGAATCCGACATCGGTCAGTCGAGTCGGTGACATGACTAGGGTAATCACGACATGAACAGGGATCAAGTATACTGCCTGTACAGAACACAAGCGGAGAATGCTTTCACGAGCAAGTTCTTTGGATGTGCCCATTGTTCTTTTCATTCCTTTTTTCTTTTTTTTTACGTGTGTGTGTGTGCACTCTTAAAAATGAACTTCACCTCATTGCACGCTCCTAGCTAACCACCATCTCGAATGATATCGTTATCTGACCTGATTTGTTGAAAACGAGAGGCGTACGCCTTTTCTGTGACAATTATGAACAGCATAAGTGTCACAAAAAAGGCGTACGCCTCCCGTTTCCATCAAATCAGGGCAGATAACGATATCATTCGAGATTATGGTTGGCTAAGACCGTGCTATGCGGTGAAGTTCATTTTTAAGAGTGTGTGTTAACTCATTCCATTGCTCGGAAGAGAACCTTTTAGCTGTCCACTCCTCTTGCACGTATATAAAACTTACTTAGTAGCTGTGACGTACGATCTTTTCGGTTTGTGCGCCAACAGATGAGACGTATACGTCTTAGAGAAAAAAAATTTTCAGTGATGCACTCCTCTCCTAAAAATGAACTTCACCGCATAGCACGCTCCTAGCCAACCATCATCTCGACTGATACCGTTATCTGCTCTGATTTGTTGAAAACGGGAGGCGTACGCCTTTTTTGTGACACTTATGCTGTTCATAATTGTTACTTTCTCTCGAACGCATTGAATTGAAGTATTTCGATCACGTTTAGCGATCCTTCATTACATTTATTTTCGATTGAAGATTTGTTCGCTTTATGAGCCTGTAGTGCAACGCGCGGACTAGGCAAACGCATCCGGGAAGTCCTCGCCAACGGTGAATGTTATTGAAAGATTAACGACATCGATTTCCTTTCGAAGGGCTTCGGAAACAATTTGTGCCGCTGCATCTGTTTCCTACGAGTCTCATTATTAGAGCCCTGATTCCTAGGCAAATGCCTTTGTGGTTCTAATAGTGCCTTCTCAATACTGGAGCACCAATTGGGTGCTGGGGAACCTGCTATATCGTTTTCATATAGTGGCTTTAAATGCCGGCATTAGTGCCTATTTTCGCGTAGGTATGAGCAGAATAAGAGTAACAGATGTGGCATACGCAGCTTCCGTGTGTTCGTACTTATCAAGCACAATCTTCGCAGAAACTCAGCAGAAACAGCACAAAAGTGGAGAGCCCGATTCATATTCGGTAATTACAACCGCACGGCCAGTGTCACTTCTATATGAGTAGAGCCCGGATTACTGGGCAAATACCCATTGTTTTCGTATGGTTCTAATTAGACATCCGATTAAACATCGAAAAATACCTGTAACGTCAGTGGCGTTACACCGACGTGCAGGAGAAATTGACGTCGGTCGGCTCGCACGTCATTTTGAAGCCATATCGATGACACTTCAAAGAAGCGCGTATCTCAAATGTATACTGGAACCTAAGCTGGGAACTGCACTGTGAGAGAAAAAAGGTATACATATACTAGATAGAGTGTGTAAATTGAAGTTGAGAATACTATAGAAAGGGGAAGAAGAGGAAAATCGCATTAATTAAGAAGAGGAGCGTCGAAGACAGAGGACACGGCACAACTGCTGCTAGCAGCACGCCGGAGCTGCATTTTATGCTGCTGGGCATGATGCATGCTGGGGCAGCGTTTCCCGAAGAAGTTGTCCGAGAGTCTTGGCGAGTTTCTCAGGAAAAAGGGGAGGGAACAACAAGGAAGAAAGAAAACTGCGGAAGGCAGCGTGAACCTGGCAGCACTGCGAAGACAATTGACAAAGTAATTTAAGTAGAGAGCCGAAAATACGGAAGAAAGTATTTTGAAGACAAAATGCTTCTAGTAAGATACTAAATACCGATAAAAGTACATAAAATACATTACCTCAAAATACAACACTTCTACAAGTCTGCTTGAGTCCGACCAATCGAAATAATCGCGGGTTATAAAAAATGCGAGGACTCATACATTTAGTGGCTATATACTTGTTGCGTATTCTCAAAGACCCGTTAAAAGTAACGACACTATCCTTTCTCACCTCAGAACATTGTCCGATGTTCCGAAATTAAAATCTAATATAAAGGGAAGTGGACGTCGATAAACTGTTCCAACAGAGAATGATCTTCTGTTCAAAATATACTGAGGTACTTTCTTCAACATTCTCTTACCGTTTCGTTGGATTTTCTACGCTTAGAATCTCGTCGTTGGTTGTTGATGCATTTTATTTCTAATTTCTAATCCACTGTCCCGCCGTCTGCAGGACATAAAGGTAACGAGGTTATTTCTCAAGAAGGCTGCGCGTTCGCCTCAACACAAGGCTCAGAATGCATGGTTAACTCGTGTCAATGATTTCTTCATTAATAATAACGCGTAAATATTGTTACTTTCTCTCGAACGCATTCAATTGAAGTATTTCGATCACGTTTAGCGATCCTTCATTACATTTATTTTCGATTGAAGATTTGTTCGCTTTATGAGCCTGTAGTGCAACGCGCGGACTAGGCAAACGCATCCGGGAAGTCCTCGCCAACGGTGAATGTTATTGAAAGATTAACGACATCGATTTCCTTTCGAAGGGCTTCGGAAACAATTTGTGCCGCTGCATCTGTTTCCTACGAGACTCACTATTAGAGCCCTGATTCCTAGGCAAATGCCTTTGTGGTTCTAATAGTGCCTTCTCAATACTGAAGCACCAATTGGGTGCTGGGGAACCTGCTATATCGTTTTCATATAGTGGCTTTAAATGCCGGCATTAGTGCCTATTTTCGCGTAGGTATGAGCAAAATAAGAGTAACAGATGTGGTATACGCAGCTTCCGTGTGTTCGTACTTATCAAGCACAATCTTCGCAGAAACTCAGCAGAAACAGTACAAAAGTGGAGAGCCCGATTCATATTCGGTAATTACAACCGCACGGCCAGTGTCACTTCTATATGAGTAGAGCCCGGATTACTGGGCAAATACCCATTGTTTTCGTATGGTTCTAATTAGACATCCGATTAAACATCGAAAAATACCTGTAACGTCAGTGGCGTTACACCGACGTGCAGGAGAAATTGACGTCGGTCGGCTCGCACGTCATTTTGAAGCCATATCGATGACACTTCAAAGAAGCGCGTATCTCAAATGTATACTGGAACCTAAGCTGGGAACTGCAGTGTGAGAGAAAAAAGGTATACATATACTAGATACAGTGTGTAAATTGAAGTTGAGAATACTATAGAGAGGGGAAGAAGGGGAAAATCGCATTAATTAAGAAGAGGAGCGTCGAAGACAGAGGACACGCCGGAGCTGCATTTTATGCTGCTGGGCATGATGCATGCTGGGGCAGCGTTTCCCGAAGAAGTTGTCCGAGAGTCTTGGCGAGTTTCTCAGGAATAAGGGGAGGGAACAACAAGGAAGGAAGAAAACTGCGAAAGGCAGCGTGAACCTGGCAGCACTGCGAAGACAATTGACAAAGTAATTTAAGTAGAGAGCCGAAAATACGGAAGAAAGTATTTTGAAGACAAAATGCTTCTAGTAAGATACTAAATACCGATAAAAGTACATAAAATACGGTACCTCAAAATAGAATACTTCTACAAGTCTGCTTGAGTCCGACCAATCGAAATAATCGGGATTATAAAAAATGCGAGGACTCATATATTTAGTGGCTATATACTTGTTGCGTATTCTCAAAGACCCGTTAAAAGTAACGACACTATTCTATCTCACCTCAGAACATTGTCCGATGTTCCGAAATTAAAATCTAATGTCGAGGGAAGTGAACGGCGATAGACTGTTCCAACAGAGAATGATCTTCTGTTCAAAATATACTGAGGGCCGGTTTCACGTCAGTTCAGGCAGGGAGGTCCCATCGACCCCTTGGATTTTCATTATTTTTTTATATTTAGAAGCTCATCGTACATGATGACCAACAGCGGTAAAATGAATAATTTATACGAAATATTTCTCACGCAAAAAAATCCAGAAAATCCTGCCTTGAATTCGAGTGTTTCAGTTTTGCAGTGTTTGCACGCGTATATTTCCCGAGTCTTAAAAGATACTGCAGTCAAGCCAATCCAGCCAGCAGTCCGAGTGCAAATTTTGGCGCGCAGAAGCAACGCTCTGTGATATAAAAAATGGCGAACATGCTCTCTCGTGCGGTTTTGTTCCAACTTCGACGCGTGATTTCTGTGACTGTAGATGTTTCTCACAACCCTATTTGATATCACTTCACTCAGCTTTTAATGCTCTTTCATCTGGTATTTATATCGTGCGTGTACCCCATACAGGTATCTGCTGACACAGGCAACAACAACAACAATAAATGAAGAAGTGATGATGACACAGGCAAATGTCAAGGTATATTTCGAAAAAACAAGGATTTTGAGCGTCCGTCTCTCGAAAAAGCCCATTTCTATTTCTTTTATATTTTGCCAGGACATGGCCCGATATTAGACCTTCCATCTTACGTTAAAAAATTCTGCTTCAAAAGGCGTACACTGGCGATTAGCACGTTAAAACGCCGCCCTAGTCTGCGTGCGTATTTGTCTGAGCCTGGCTGCCTGTACCGCGGGATGGCGGGCCTCGTGTCGGTGCTCCCTTTGTTTGAGCAAGGTTGTGTGGCCTTAGCCTTACCTGAGCTATTCGTAGGCAAACTTTTGACGTCCTGCTGAAGAAATAATTCACTTCTGGGAGTTAGCGATTCCCAATAAAGCATCATAATGAAATCCTACGTTGCCGTAAAGCCGTATTTCAAAGGCTAGGTCAAACTTAATGGTCAGCGAAGGTAAAACCTCTACTCTTGCAAGCTCCGTACACGGTGATACCAATACTGCACAAATAAATATCGAGTTAGGAATTGCTTTTTTTCAGGGTTCCCGCAAGTTCCTGCGAAGCTTGGTTTACTTCATTTTACGATATTTTTAAGTTATGCAAAGGGCTTTTAGCACGAAATGCGTGTGTGTGCTGAACTTGCAGCAGTACATTCCTTCTCAGAGCTAGGGAAGTGGGCGGGTTCTCGCATTTGTCAGAGTTACATTAGATACATTCAGAGCAGAGCCATACGGGATACGCACCTAATGCACTTCGATTTCGCTCAAAACTGGACAGTATAGCCATACCTAGCGAAATACAAGCGTGCCACTGTGGAAAACAGATTTCCATATTCACATGTGTGGTAACAGCTGGCACGGAAACACACAGTTTTGGTGTGGTGAGCGAAGACTTCTGTCACGATTCAGCACAGTCACTGTTAGCTTCCATAGCTATTGAAGAATGTCTTGACGAGAATGTTCCTCTTCCAGCTAATGATTTACGTGTCAGATGGAGCGGCGAGCCATTTTAAAAATCGGCATAGGCTGTTAGAGCTCTGCAAATCTACTTTTGTGAGCGAGACATGGCTGTTCAGGAACAGGCCACGACAAAAGTGCGTGTGAGAGGATCGGTGTGACAGCAATCAAGCACCATGTCATGACACCTAACTTGCGTTCAATCGAGAGTGACGTCATCTTAGAGTCACAAGATGCGATAACGTGCTTGCCAAAACACCTAACGCGCGTCCATTTACTCCACATGTACGGCCTGAGGACGTGGCTTCTTTTACAATGCAAAAAAAACAAAAAAACAATGGGTAAACCTATACCGCATCAAAGTGGCATACAGGGTTCGCATGCGTGGCAAATCAAGACACCGGAAAGTCTAGGCCGAGAAACATTTATAGCTAGTACTGTGGACAGTGAGTGCAGAAGAGTGACATTTTCTTAGAAAATTAGTGAAATCATTTGTCGCTGTCATTGCAAAATACTGCTTTTCCGCAGTCTTGTAAATATATCGACATAAACTACCACTTTTGATTACACAAAGTTGTCCCTTTCTTGTACGACATCGACAGGAGGCCCGCCATCCCACGGTACCGGCAGCCGAGCTCCGACAAATACGCACGCAGACTAGGGCCGCGTTTTAATGGTCTAATCGCCAGTGTATGTCTTTTGAAGCAGGATGTTTTTACGTAGAATGAAAGGTCTAACATCTGGCCATGTCCTGGCAAAATATAAATGAAATAAAAAGGGGCCTTTTCGAGAAACGGATGGTCAAAACCCTTGTTTTTTCGAAATATACCTTAACATTTGGCTGTTTCAGCAGGTACCTGTAGGGGGTATACGCACGATATATATACCAGATGAAAGAGCATTAAAAGCTGAGTGAAATGATGCCAAATAGAGTAATGAGGAATATCTACAGTCAGAGAAATCACGCGTCGAAATTGAAACAAAACCGCACGAGAGAGCATATTCGCCATTTTTTATATTATAGAGCGTTGCTCCTGCGCGCCAAAATTTGCGCTTGGACTGCTGGCCTGTAGGCATACTAAAGCATTAAAAAGATTCACTGCAGTATCTTTTAAAACTTCTGAGATATACGCGTGCGAACAGGGCAAAACTGAAACACTCGAATTCAGGGACGGATTTTCTGGATTTTTTTTGCGCGAAAACTATTTCGTATAAATTATTCATTTTACCGCTGTTGGTCATCATGTACGATGAGCTTCTAAATATAAAAAAAAAATAATGAAAATCCAAGAGGTCGATGGGACCTCCCTGCCTGAACTGACGTGAAACCGGCCTCAGGTACTTTCTTCAACGTTCTCTTACTTACATTCAACATTCACTCAACATTCTCTTACATTCTCGTTGGATTTTCTACGCTTAGAATCTCGTCGATGGTTGTTGATGCATTTTATTTCTAATTTCTAATCCACTGCCCCGCCGTTTGCAGGACATAAAGGTAACGAGGTTATTTCTCAAGAAGGCTGCGTGCTTGCCTCAACACAAGGTTCAGCATGCATGGTTAACTCGTCTCAATAAGAAACACTCCTGTCAATGATTTCTTCATTAATAATAACGCGTAAATATTGTTACTTTCTCTCGAACGCATTCGATTGAAGTATTTGGATCACGTTTAGCGATCCTTCATTGCATCTCTGTTCGGTAGAAGATTTGTTCGCTTTATGAGCATGTAGTACGATCCGTAGACTAAGCAAATCGCAACCGGGAAGTCCTCGCCCACACGGTGAATGTTATTGAAATATGAACGACATCGATTTCCTTTCGAAGCGTTTCGGAAACAATTTGTACAGAGTCTCGTTTGCATCCGCTTCCTACATATCTCCTCATCATTACTGTAGAAGGCCACGTATTGGAAGGACATCCTGTGGTAGATCTGAATGAGAAGCAGTTTGCTTTTAAAGGAAACCGATTGTACACTCCCACTACCGCTGTTCAGATAATTGGCGCAAAAGGGTGCAATGACTGCCACGTGTGCTGTATAGAGAGAAGTCCTACACCGGAAACCTCCGGCTTTGCTGTCTTATTTAAAATTATCCCCATGTTCAATATTGTCGTTATAATAAACTTTGCTGCGTTTACAGTCCAGTCTTATAGAACGCCACAAAACCCGTCCTTATAAAAATGTAGGCGGCAAGCCACTTGAGCAGCGGGAGCGTCGTTGCTAGGAAACAAGTATCTCGCAACGTAACGTAGGAAACATTCATCCTCTACGATGCTTGATTTCAGCCACAGAAAAGCTGCATCAGAATTGCAAGTGTATATGACCATGCTTGAACGTATCTTGAGTTCGTACTTGAAACATGCATAATATTTTAAATACTTTTCCCGATATTTTAGTATCTACTCCATACTTTTTGCGACAAGTATTTTTGAGGCATTTAACGTACTTTCTTCGGTACTCAGAATACTTTCCTCGCTCATCGTATGCAGTATACCGCAGTGTTTTCAGATCTACCATAGCAATAAATACGGGCAACCGGACGTTGCATATATTTTTTGTATTATTATTATTAGTATTGTTGTAGTAGTGTATATATATTTGTAGTATTAGATTAGAAGCTTAGGAGGGCGGTTGACCACGAGAATGAAATAAGCAGGAAAAATCAGAAGACGACAAAGAGCTTACAGGAAAACACAAAGGGGAGTTTATTAACACATATAGGGATAGGGGTCCACGTTTCGGCAGTCAGCGCTGCCTTCGACGGGACTGGCAAAGTCCCGTCCCTATCCCTATATGTGCTAATAAACTCCCCTTTGTGTTTTCCTGTAAGCTCTTTGTCGTCTTCTGATTTTTCCTGCTTATTTGTAGTATTATATATATTGTATAAGTACTTTCACGTAATCGGTTCCAACAAATGTCAGGGCATGTTCTCATACTGATAATCCCAACCAATGACACGTGCGTCGAAATCTACTCATCCGACTGCTCCCTCTTTCAGGATAAACGGTATTTCCGTTAACGATATTTCTGGAAAGGATGTTTCTGAGAAACGATGTATACACTATTTACACAGAGAGAAGAAAAGAAACGGGCAGGAACGCTTTATTACAATTAACACAAACCAGACCTTCGTGCAGAGCCTGTACCGTTCGTCAGGTCAAAGAGTAGCCATACAACTGGACGTATGTACAAGTAGAGAAGGAGGGAAAGATGGAAATATCTAAGGGAAATAGAAGAACAAAACACTAACGAAGACACTGTTCTAGCTAGCCGAGGAGGCTGAAAATATAATAAGTAAAGTGGGGAATCAGATCAGCAACTACAACACATGTGTCACAGACCTACATAGGACAGGGGAAAATTTACAGCGCAGACAGCCGAAAAACGCAAGGCGACCCTCCAGATCCTCCCTCTCCAGGCAGCACAATGCACTGAAAGTCGAGTGCAGTGGGGGTGGACGGTATGTGTCTTCTCAATGTGCTTTAGCGTCACGGGTCTGTTCAAGACCTTCCACACCCATTGCACATTCTGTCCACACCCATTGCACTCGACTTTCAGTACATTGTGCTGCCTGGGTCCCGGGTTTCGGGGAAGGCACAAGGTCGCTCTGCGGTCTCCAGCCGGCAGCGCTGTCGGACACCCCTCCTTCAACATCCCCATTTCCTGGACTACGGAAGGACGACTTATTTGATAGATAATTGGAAATTGAACAACTGTAATGGGCCAGCGTATATGTTTAACCTATGTGGCTGAAGGGAGCAAAGGTTAGGTAGGGTTCGCGATTTTTTTTTTCATTTTATGCCATTTTCACATTCGTGTTCAAGGAGTACAATTGATAGATGAGTATTAAATTCCTGTCCCTATGCATTAAAGTGTACTGATACAGGGGCGGGGCTATATTGGAGTTTGGGCCACAAAATATTTCTCGCATGGAGTTTCATGTTTCACCAATACACTGGATGTTGCGTTTTTCGCACATAATCAAGGACCATGAATTAAACCAATTGCAGTGCAAAGAGTGTCGGGTCTTGAATGTAGAGGAATTTGCCTTACTAGGGAACGCGTGTTTTATTGCAAGGAGAGGAACCGTGTTGCTGACGATTCAGGGCGCGGAGTTTTAGGGATGCTGCGAATACTGCGAGACCTGCGGAAAGTTAGAATCGGCGTTATGCAAAATTAACTTGGCATCTGGCAACAACGAGCCCCGAGGCTTCGTCGGCTATCTTGGTTGTGTCGAACCTCCGGTAAACGTGCGTTGTGTTTGTCTGCTCTACGATGACGACCGCGGTCGCGTTTCCCATCTTTTGGTCATGACACGTAGAAAAGCGTCCTGCAGAAAAATACTGCCCTGTTTGTCAGATGACACAGTAGCAGGTCTGTGTACAGTGGCACTGCCGTCGTCTCGGCAACACTGGGGAAATCACCGTCGAGGCGTACGGCCAGCCTTCGTCGGTATTTACAAACACCTGTCACATCAGGTACACAATGCTCCCCGTGCTCTCGTAAGGTTGAACGTCTAGTTGATGACCGCGCGAGAAAGTGCACGCAGTCGCGCGAGCGTTGCGCGCTCTTTGTACGACCTAGCGAATATACGTAGCTCAATAGCCTGCTTGACTCGCGCAAAATGCGGTTCCCAAAACGTTGAAGGCATGATTTCGGTGCACATTGCACCCGTGGGGTGGTTACATACTATTCATTATCATGCGATACGTGTGGTGTAATGAGATGATTGATATAATGAGCAAGTAGAAAATTTCTTCACTTTACTCTGCTCTTTTACAGTCATGGCATCATCTATGCTCGGGCAGCTTGTTACCGAAGCCAGAACAAAAATGGCCTGCCATATCAAGTGCAGCTGAAATTTGAGAGCTGCTCAGTCACTGATGCATGTTTTGCGTGCCCCATTGGAAAAGACAGTCCATGCAGTCATATCCTTGCAACGCTACGACTGCTTATTTTGCTAAAGAGAATGGACTTGAAGGAGGCAACACCGGAGTTTGCGTGCACAGAGCTTCCTCAACTGTGGAGGCGTCCTCGTCGTCAGCATATTGGATCGATGAGGGTACAAGATCTGGAATGGAGGAACCCCCGTGAGCCAATGCCAGTACGGCTATTCGACGCACGAGCTGGGAATCCGGAGCCACAGCACCAGCTGGCTTCTTTACAGAAATTGGGAGGACGTCAAGCTGACCCGGGGAACCACGACTTCGCTGCTGTCCTGCGAGCTGCAAGGAGTCCTTTCAGCAACATCCTTGCTCGCCGATGACCTACCAACCAGCAAGTCTTCCTGCAAACTTTAAGGCATGGATTACTGCTGACATCTCAGCAGGGTCCAGTAAGATCAATTTTGTTCCGGAACTGTCTCTCTTATGCGGAGCAACACGGTATGTGTTTCCTGACGGATTCACCATAGAAGAACGAAACATACTGATTGTAACCCTTCAGAGATCACACGTGTACTTACATTGTCGAGATTGTACAGATAACTACAACAAACACAATTCAGTGAAAGGAAATCGTCTACACTTTGCATGGAGGCACTGGAATGGTTATTCAGCTGGCTGTAGGACTCAAACCACACATTCCATGGTAGCCGTCAAGGACTGTACTTTTTAACAACCTGGCACCTCCCGAACAGGAGTCACTTGGAGGGACAAGCAAATGTTATCGCTCCCTCATACATGTTCCACTCTACCACATCGTTATTTTTTTTTGCACACACCACGCAGGGCCCATGTGCATAGAACCTTGTGACTGCTCTCAGTCTCAATAGCCTGGCACAAGAAACCTCGCAGAGACAGGACGTGAGTAGACAAACGAAGCCCGCTGTTAGTATACTCACGTCCTGTCTCTGCGATGTTTCTTGTGTCTGTATGTAACAACTCGCCCACACCGTTGCTTTCACTCAATAGCCTGGGTAGTGGTTTCTACAAAGGCTATAATGAACATCGCAACATTCTCAATGTTCTATGCAAGTAGGCCGGAAGACGATGCGATGACACCTAAGTTTTCTTTGTTCAAGCCTTAAACCCAGCTTTCCGGTTTGTGTTCCCAGTGTAAAAAATCGCTCTTCGCAATGCCAGGTCCACTACTGATATTCACTCGTGTTTCTGCTTTTGCCAGGATATCAGTGTATCACTGGAAGAGCCCGTGGAGCTGGAACTAAACTCAAGGCAGCAAGCACTTAGCCCATGCTGGCACCAAGGGCGCCTATACACAGACTCACAGCATCGTGCTTTGGTCAAGTGTCAAGGAGAACAGAATGCCGTTAACGGAATGTAAGTGGGCTGATTTTGTAGTGTTTTCTAAAAAGTGGATTGCCATTGAGCGCATCAGATTTCACGAACATGCATGGAAAGATATGAAGTCAAAACTTGACAAGTTTTAGTTCTCACACATGCTGCCCTACCTTGTAAAGCACAAATAGAATCTGCCCTAGCTTTGACTGACTGCTGCGTTCTGTGTTGTGATCACGACTGAAGTCCCGGAATACTAGTCACTACAATGTGTACAGCAGTCAAATATTAGCCCTTTTATTCATTTTGCTGCTCTGTGCAATGCTTTGTACAGTCAAAACCCTTTAGCCCTCTTATTCATTTTGCTGCTCTGTGCAATGCTTTGTACAGTCAAAACCCTTTAGCCCTTTTATTCATTTTCCTGCTCTCTGTAAAATTTTGTACAGTCAAAACTCGTTAGCCCCTTTATTCATTTTGCTGCTTTGTTCAGTATTTTGTACAGTCAAAACCCTTTAGCCCTTTTATTCATTTTCCTGCTCTGTGCAATGTTTTGTACAGTCAAAACTATTTAGCCCATTATTCATTTTGCTGCTTTGTGCAGTATTTTGTACAGTCAAAACTATTTAGACCTTGTATTCATTTTGCTGCTTTGTGCAATATTTTGTATGGTCAAAACTCTTTAGCCCCTTTATTCATTTTGCTGCTTTGTGCAATAGTTTGTAGAGTAAAAACTCTGTAGCCCCTTAGTTCGTTTTCCTGCTCTGTGCAATATTTTGTACAGTCAAAACTCGTTAGTCCTTTTATTCATTTTGCTGCTCTCTGCAAAATTTTGTACAGTCAAAACCCTTTAGCCCTCTTATTCATTTTGCTGCTCTGTGCAATGCTTTGTACAGTCAAAACCCTTTAGCCCTTTTATTCATTTTCCTGCTCTCTGTAAAATTTTGTACAGTCAAAACTCGTTAGCCCCTTTATTCATTTTGCTGCTTTGTTCAGTATTTTGTACAGTCAAAACCCTTTAGCCCTTTTATTCATTTTCCTGCTCTGTGCAATGTTTTGTACAGTCAAAACTATTTAGCCCATTATTCATTTTGCTGCTTTGTGCAGTATTTTGTACAGTCAAAACTATTTAGACCTTGTATTCATTTTGCTGCTTTGTGCAATATTTTGTATGGTCAAAACTCTTTAGCCCCTTTATTCATTTTGCTGCTTTGTGCAATAGTTTCTAGAGTAAAAACTCTGTAGCCCCTTAGTTCGTTTTCCTGCTCTGTGCAATATTTTGTACAGTCAAAACTCGTTAGTCCTTTTATTCATTTTGCTGCTCTCTGCAAAATTTTGTACAGTCAAAACCCTTTAGCCCTCTTATTCATTTTGCTGCTCTGTGCAATGCTTTGTACAGTCAAAACCCTTTAGCCCTTTTATTCATTTTCCTGCTCTCTGTAAAATTTTGTACAGTCAAAACTATTTAGCCCATTATTCATTTTGCTGCTTTGTGCAATATTTTGTACAGTCAAAACTCTTTAGCCCCTTATCCATTTTGATGCTTTGTGCAATAGTTTGTACAGTCAAAACTCCCTGTAGCCCCTTAGTTCATTTTCCTGCTCTCTGCAAAATTTTGTACAGTCAAAACCCTTTAGCCCCTCTATTGATTTTGCTGCTTTGTGCAGTCATTTGTACAGTCAAAACTCTTTAGTCCTTTTATTCATTTTGTTTACTCATATTGTTTGTTTACTCATGTTGTTTATTCATATGTTTACAATTCAAGCGTGCCACAATCCCAGCTGTGGACGGCCGTTTCGAGCTTCTTGGCTCTCATCGGCACAGCATAGGGCACCCTACAGCAGCGGCACCCTACGCTGTGCCGATGAGAGCCAAGAAGCTCGAAACGGCCGTCCACAGCTGGGATTGTGGCACGCTTGAATTGTAAACATATGCCTCACGTGCAGCCATGGAGCATTTGCTCATTTTTGTATTTGTATATGTATATATATATATATATTGCCATTAACAGCACTACCCCGTTGTCACATTCTCATAGATCAGAGTTAGACAAATTCCTCCAAAAGAAAAACATCCACCTGAAGCTCCAAAAGCAAAAGAAATTATTTAGAGACAAAATCGATTGCCCTCCAACTCATAATACTTCCACAGATTCGGCACCCCCTAATTCCGAAGCCCGTAGCAATACTTCACAACTACGTCCAGATACCCCGTTAGACAGCAACAGCCAGTTTGCTCCCGACATCCCCACACTAACCAAATGTAGCGTAGTTAACCTTTCTTCCCGTGACCTTACACCCGCGGAAATCTCTCTACTGGAGAAGGGATTATCGTTTTGTCCCAATAACAGTAAAATCGATGAATATCAGCTACATCTGGATCTTGACAACTTTGCGCGGCGACTACGCCTTACGGAATACTTCTACGACAAACCGCAATCAAACCTAAATCCTTTCCGTATAAAATCCGATTTTACTCCCAACCCGAACCGAGATAAAAGTCTTGATATGTATATCAAAGCTGTTCAGAAAGATATTCTCAGTACTTATGCAAGCTCAAACAATCGGAAATTCCGGCACAATCTTACGAAAGCAGAACAGCAAAGCTTGTCCGCGCTAGAAAGCAACGAAGGTATCATCATCAAACAGGCTGATAAAGGAGGTGCCATAGTCGTAATGGATAAGCAAGCTTACGTGGCGGAAGGACTCCGTCAACTTAATTGTGCAGACTTTTACAAACCTCTCGAATCCGACCCCACTAATGAAATTGCCGCAGATATATGTAAAACACTAAAACGGTTAAAGACCACTAAGAAAATTGGCGATGCGCTCTACGAATACTTACTTCCTAAAGACCCTAAACCAGGCCGATTTTACATGCTCCCTAAGATACATAAACCAGGCAATCCCGGAAGACCAATTGTGTCCAGTAACGGTACCGCTACAGAAAATATATCGTCCTTCGTCGATCACGTTCTCAAATCTATCCCCCCTAAATTACCTTCCTACGTCAAAGATACCAACCATTTCCTTCAAACTGTATCGCAAGTAACCGTTCCCTCAAGCTGTCTCTTGGCAACGTTAGACGTCACGTCCCTTTACACTAATATTCCCCACGCAGATGGTATAGCAGCGGCCGTTTCAGCATACAAAAATCAACCTGACCAGCCGTATGATCCTACTGTCCTCACCGAACTGCTAACACTGATTTTGACCTCCAATAACCTTGAATTTGATAACAAGCACTATCTGCAAGTTAACGGGACAGCTATGGGCACGAGAATGGCCCCCAACTATGCAAATATCTTCATGGCATCCCTGGAGGAAACATTTCTCGAATGTTCCGTGTTGAAACCACTTGTGTACAAGAGATTTTTAGATGATATTTTTATCATATGGCCTCATTCTGAAAGTGACCTTCTCACGTTCATCAACCGGTTCAACCAAATTCACCCTAACATTCAATTTACCTCCCACTACTCCGCCTCCACTGTTACCTTCTTGGATGTGGAAGTCAAGTTACAAAACGGCGGCATCTCAACCAACTTATACCGGAAGCCTACAGATGCTCAGCAATACTTATCGTTCCGCAGTTGCCATCCAAGGCATACTAAGTTAGCCATACCTTATAGTCAGGCATTGCGCTACCGCAGAATATGCACTAACGATGCCGAACTAGACAACCATCTCCAACGACTAGAACAAACCTTCATTGATCGTGAATACCCGGACAAACTTGTTAAAGACGCTATAGCCAGAGCAAGATCCACAGATCGCCAACAATTGCTCCAAAGATCTCCTCGAGCCAATGGAAATTCTGCAGTAAATCTCACTGTCACATTCAATGGCAGCGTTCCTAACATTAGCCGGATACTCAACCGCCACTACACAATTCTTTCACAATCTGATCGGATGAAAGAAATATTCTCACAGCCACCGCGCGTAAGTTATCGCCGGGCGCGGAACATCCAAGACAGACTAGTAAATGCCAAAATTAACAAACTTCCAGAAAATAACATTGGTTGCCACCCTTGTAATGCAACTAGATGCCAAATTTGTAAATCAATGCAAGCCGCTAACTCTGCAGATAGTACCAATTCTAATTATCGGGTCAACATTAATGGCGACTTTAACTGTAATTCTTCCAATGTTGTCTATCTTCTTCAATGTAATGAATGCAACGCCCAATATATCGGACAGACAGCTACTTCATTTAGAACGCGATTCAATAACCACAAATCTGACGTCGCGAAGAAACCTAATCTGCCAGTGTCGCGCCATTTCAGTAAACCAGGACACTCAATCACCAATATATCTATTTTCATCCTGCAGTCAGGCTTTCTTTCCCAGCGGCTCAGGGAACAGCGCGAGTCTTATCTCATTCATAAATTCCAGTGTCAGATAAACGAAGATCCAGGAATCCTTTCTACTATTCGCAACCTGCATTCCTAATCCAGCACAATACATACACTCTTTTGTCTCTTTTTCAGGCTCACGGGTATTTCCTCAAGGTCCTGCTGCACAGACCCGGTCATTCCCCTCTCACTTAGTCACCAACCTATGTTAGTCATGACAAAAGCGCATGCGCTGCTCTCTTTCCCTTGTACATAACCCTCTCCCATATATAAAGCTTGTTCTTGTCACCAAACCCCAGTCCCGTCGAAGGCAGCGCTGACTGCCGAAACGTCGACCCCTATCCCTATATGTGTTAATAAACTCCCCTTTGTGTTTTCCTGTAAGCTCTTTGTCGTCTTCTGATTTTTCCTGCTTATTTCATTCTCGTGGTCAACCGCCCTCCTAAGCTTCTAATCTATATATATATATATATATATATATATATATAGTTGAAATAAATGGGAGACAGAAGACGAAAGTAGGGGAAGTAACAAAAAAGGGGTTTATTAAAACTTAAAAATCATAAAAGTTAGGGAGGATGTCTACGTTACGGCGGAAGCTCCGCCTTCTTCGGGACAAAAGAGCTAAATGTGGCCACGAGGCTGATAAGGGGCTTGAGAATGACGTGGTCGGTTGGGGGAAATTCCCGCCACCTGGCGATTGTCAATTGAGGACATTCCAGAGCGTTTTCGTGTCAGGTCCAGGAGTGGGGTCATCGTCCTTGTGGGTCAGTGGGCCACTGACCCACAAGGATGATGACCCCACTCCTGGACCTCTGACCGGAAATCAGAAGACCCAGGTTCGATACCTGGCGTCAGCACCTCCTTTCTCTGAGTTGTTTCCATTAGATAACAGGAGAAAAGTACCCATCTATCATCAGACGCTCGCCACACGCTTTGTACCATGGCATGTCACCCCTCTTGCAGGGGTCGAATCCCGGCCCTCAGTTTTGGGGGAGAGGGAAATTCTATGTATACACTGACGTTTGGGGGGGGGGGCGCCCAACCGCACCCCTTGGATCTGCCACTGCCTTTGGGTCGTCAAGCGTATTCGTAATGCAACATTTCTTGAAAGGCTTGTCACCATGATTCCCGTTTTCTTCGGTGTTGTTGGGGGATAATACTGGAACTATTGCGGCAAGTCACAATAAGTGCACTAGCCCACTTCCATCTGCCACTAGGCAGTCGCACCGATGAGGGAAAATACACTGCTCGCGCGTTCCATAAACTTTTGTCCAGCACTGTATACATACAACACGATAGGTGCTGTTGTGTCTGTTTGGAATGTGTGGGGCTCTTGCTGAAAATATTCTGAAATGTCAATTTTTACGGAAGGTCTGCATGGGCGGCAACACAACCAAATTGGTGCTCATACACTGCAGCCACCCTAAACAACTGGCCTGATATGCTCCAAACGACGGTCAGACCTATGAGGTTTATTTATTTATATATATTTCTTTTTTTGCTCGCTGAATATTTGTTGTACATTCTATTCGGGGCAGTTATGTATGCTATAGTGATGCCAGCCAAACCAACTTGATGGAAGATACAGAAGTCTTACTTATTGCCTTCTCTCCCTGCTATGTGGACGTATAAAGTGAGAATTCGTCTGCAATTCTCCATTCTGCGAATTCAAGAACTCGCATATGACTGGAGCTCACTTGGAACTTATTGACCTGGGACCGCTTGCACGAAACTTCCGCTAGGATCCTAATCGTGAGGAATTTCCTTTTGCACAGCCTCGCTAGTGCTATTCTGTCGTGCTACTGACGCAAACTTTCCTATCAGCGAAATGCACCGTGCCAAAAGCGCTGTGCCGAAGGAAATGCCTCAAGGGTAGGGTCCTAGCAGAACTTTCGTGCAAGCGGGCCCTGAGACTGTAGTAAAAAAACATGCTTTCCAGAAAACCAGTCTTGAGAAAGACATATATTAGACAGCTCTTCGCTTTGCTAAAAGTTTTCCCCATCTAGTACACGGGGACATTCAATCACAACTCAGAGACGACGGTGGTTCGTTTCCATGGTTACGACCGCTGAAAGCACGTTCGTGATTGGCTGCCGCCGTTGAAAACACGGTCCTGATGACTGGCTGACTCTTGGTTGTTACGTCACATGGGCCGCCACTTGAAGCCAGGAATGGCTGGACGCTGCTATTGGTTCGTGAGTGTGACGTCACTTTGCATTACTCCCGCAGTTGGACTATGACCTACTAGATTATAACGACCCTGTCGTAGGCACCTCTTCCTTGCGCCGCATTTTTGGAAGGTAGCGGTGGCGCTACTCATCGTCCCAGTTATTGCTTCTTCACCTTTTCACCTTGTACAATGCTTTGTACTTCAGCTTGCCTTAGTATTTCTGTACAAGCGCTGTACAAGTTTCATGCTGAGGTTCATCATTCTACACGTTTTCGTAGGACTTATTGCTGTCGTCTGCTACGGGAGTCGTACATACGCTACTGCGCGTTCAGAATTCAAATTTCCATCGTCCAATCGTGATGCGGATGGCTGGATGGATAACGGCCCTCCCTTTGCATCGGGCGGTAGCGTACGGCACCTAGCCCGTTAATATAAAAATAAAGTTACAAATTCGTTGAGTCATAAAGTATTTGGCATTTTTTTGTATTTAGTATTTAATAAAATCCTATTAGTTATTTCTCTTCCTATGCCACCAGTCATTCAATCGAGATTTGGTCGCCGCCACCGCGTCTTGGTCCACCCCTCCCCGTTATTTTCAAAACCGAAGGTCTCGTGTGTCCCACAGCTCAACACCCTCTTTGGTGACGGGTTGAGTCCCCTACATCTCAAGATGACATGTTCCGCTGTTTCATCTTCCCCCTCTGTGCACCAGCTACATCTTGTGTCGATATCCCGTTGGAATTTCGCCGTAATGAGTTTTGGTCCGTAACAGACCCGTTCTTGCCTCAAACAATAAAGTGCTCCCGTACGAATTATTACAAACAGTTTCTCGATCTCGGTCTTTCCTTCACTGTACATCTGTAGTGCTGGTTTCCCCTTCATACGTTCCTGTCATTTTCTTGTCTCAGCTTCCATGACCCTGGTTCTCGTACTCTTCTTATCCTCCTCTTTGGTGCATGTAAGATATCTGGCTGTAAGCATTCTCATTCTCCTCCCCAACCGAGTGCCAATATTTTGAAGGTATATGTAAGACAGTGTCTTCCTTGACCAGCTGTTTTCCCACAACCAAAGCAAAGCCAATCGAAACCCCAGGGAAAGTGACCAGGAAGCAGCACACGGGAAACCACCTAGCGGCAGCCAAGTTCTTTGCGTCTGTGGTCTTTTTTTTCTTTAATTTTATTTTCTTCTTTTCGTTTTTTTTTCCGCCTGCGGCACCTCAAGGTGCCTGCCCTGTGTCGAAAGAGATTAGGCGAACCTGACAGGGAACCTCATAGGGGTTGCTGATTATGACATGGTCGTTATAATCTAGCAGGTCGTGAGTTGGACTTGGACCGTCGCTCGAGAAACCTGAGAATGTGCCCGTTCGCAATGCAGTGTTCGTGACACGGCCTTTGGAGGCGGCTGTTGACGGCTATTCATATATTCTATTTTCAGTGAAATGAATACAAATGAACATTCATCACGCCGTTGCAAACTTATGCTATGCTGTAAATGGGGATTGACACACTTTGTGTTCTGTTCACTTGGTCCTACATCCTTTTCTTCAGTCTCCCGGATTTCTGTCACCGTATTCTTTGTACGTGCCCTCGTGTGCCTTCAGGCTATAGCAGTTTTCCCAAGGTCCGGACAGCGCAAACGAATGTCCATGGAGGCAGACTGTAGTGACCCGTGCCATAGCCTTCTATATATGGAAGTACATTGGAGGAAGTGGCGTGGCCACGGGGGGGCTAGGGGGAGCTCGAGCCCCCCCTACCTGCCACGGACCGACCAACGCAAATCGTGCGACTCCGAGGAGAAAATAATATATGTTGGGACCAGTGTGACGATAGCGAAAGTTCTTGCAGGCCATGGCGTCTATCTAAGCAGCACTCTTGAATGGTTTTTAAAGTAGAGCTTTTCAAAATACTTCAAATCCCGTGACACCGCCTCATTTGTCATGACAGCCTACATGTAATCGTATTGTGAACGCCCAAATCTTTTTTTTATACTCATTTTGCGGTGTGCACAAGTATGTGTGTGTTGTCGCACCCAGGATCAGCGGGTGGGGTGGGGGGGGGGCGAGTTTTCGTATCGAGTCCCCCCTACCTTGGAGGTCTCGCTACGCCACTGATTGGAGGCTATATGCCCGTGCGCTCTACGAAATGCCGCGCAAATTCAAACACTGTCCAGGTTTCTCGTAAAAGTGACATAAAATCCCTTTTGTACAAAACTTCCACTGATGTTAACATTGCCTTGAGCTTAGCTTGCCTGCTTCTACTATGTTCATCGAGACTTCCACTACTCGCTCTCTCATATGGTGAAACGTGAACTGCAGTCTGGATTCGCCTTGGATTATGGACGATTTGGCTGCCATTTACCGTACTGCAATACGCTTATGGTGCAAAAAACAAAACAAAAAACGCCATAATATATCTTTGATATAATAATAATAACCTTTATTCACAACTCTCGTGGATGGGAGTTGGGACAAAAAAAAACAACCTAAAGGACTCAACAAGGGCCCCAACACCCGGCAGCATTATAAATACACAAATAATAAACATATTTAGAAACCTATGTAAAAATCATAGGGTGCAGCTCAAAAAGAACAGACCGAAAGGAACAAAAAAAAAAAGACATTCCGCAATTACACGAGCAATATACCCCAGTATAGTGTCCAAACGAGTTCATTATTAATCAAAATAGATAGTAATCAAATAATTCTCCTTTCGATAATAAACATAGCTCGTACTTGCTATTGAGCAACTTGACTGCATTATATTGTAATGTTTGGTGGCCATATGATGTTCTAAATTGTGGTACCACGTAACATATTGGGTGACAATAATTGAACGTGTGGCTTTTAGAATGTAGATCGTTCATAGTTAGAAAATATGTGAGGTTGTTTTTTACGGATCTGGTTTAACATAGCGAGAGTCTCTAGTTGTACAAGCTGTGGATTTTAATTATTTTGTGCTTTTCAAATAGGCCCCTAGCTGAGTATAACGTATATTTTCAAAAGCGCGCAGGAATTTCTTCTGAAGCGTTAAAAGATTCAATAGAGATATAATTGTTACATATCTTATGAGAATGTATGGCACCCCACTGCGTAGTATATCACATTCCTGAAAGAGCACATTTATAGATTTATAGCAATAATATGTGCATGTTTGAGAACATCCCGTGAATATCCAAATATCCCGAAGTTGCGTCTCTGGGACGTTCGTGGAATGTGGAAAAAGTGGGACAAACCATAGTCGCCAGGACATACATGCGACGTCTACGGGCTCTCTGCAATGGTCCATGGGATAGATATCCAAACATCCAATTTGGGATATCAGGCGGACATCTCCTGGATATCTATGGTTTACCGGGGTCTTCCACTACAAATTGCCTGGGTTCGCACTGTGGGACACCATGACCACCACTGAAGTTATTCAGGCGAATGGACTGACTGCATCTCTCATTCGAATGGTATCTGCGACTGCTCTCTCTCTTTCTCTGTTATCCAGTTGGAGAGGAACCGCAGCTACCGACGTGAAAGATGTTTGGTAGGCCAAGGTTCCCAATAACGTTACGATTAGCCTTGGCACGGGAGCTCGCGGCGATCCTTGGCCAGGTTGTGCATTAACTGTGCGTTATGGAATAACCCACAGCTTCAGGGGCCCTGAGATGGTGTTCGATTACATAGACCCGAGACTAGGGCCCCCCAAACCTTGGAGCGGCCTGTCCATCTGAATATCTGTACTACTGTACTCTCGTACAAACCCCATCCGACCGGACCTGGAGCGTCAGAAGAACTTTGCTCCCCGACTCCAGGTTCGCCTTGACCTCCGATGTGAGCGTAACCATGCTCTCGTAAGAACCCTGATCCAAAGCTCGGTTTACGAGAGATTTTAGAGACATTGGGTGACTACATGAAAGAGCTTTGATAGCGCGCATGCAGCAAAAACGGTTTTCGTATTTCCCTTTCCAGTGATCCAGATGCTGAACTGACTGTACCCCACTGACGTACCCCGTCGGCAACAAAAGTATCATGCAGCATCGAGCTAGAGTCACTATAAATAGAGGTACAGAGTATCGGATTCCTTTTCCTCGCCGGAGCCGCCGTTCGGTGTCCGCGATTGGGCCGATCGTGTCACGTGGTTTCTCCTTCCAAGAACGCGCCGTACATGTTGGGTCACCACCACGCAAAACCGATTTCTTGGGTTGCGAGTTGGATCGACTGCGCATTCTTCTGCACCTGAGAAGGGGGAGATTAGCGTCTCATTGCTAGGCGACGCAGCCGCGCCTGATACAAAATGGCGGACTCGCTGGTCGGCGTGGCTGAGTGTCGCTACTCTGCTCCCTATTTAGTGACTCTACATCGAGCTGCTGCAGCGTGCCGCGTAGGGTCGTCATCTTGGATCGGGAGCCCATCGAGTGTCTTCCAATGTCCACTCCTGGGATGTCATTAAAGTGCCACTACCAACTATACGAACCTAATCTCGTGCCTTCAAAATCCTATCAGTTATGTTGCTGAAATCTTCTTGTCACACTTTACATTCCTGCAAAATGGTTTGGCTCTACGTGAGCCGAAAGCTAGAGAAAATTGTTATTATTAAGAACTCTGACGTCATGTTAGGCTCTAACGGAGCGCCTTGCTCTCATCTGGCAACGTTGTTGCACTTCGCGTACTCCGCGGGGGGGCACAGTTTCTTCACTCACAGGAGGCCCACGTGACATATCCTCCGACCGCTCCGACCATCGTGAAAACACAAAGGAGGGAGAAGACATCTCTTCCATCTTTCAATCAGCGTCACGTGACTTCACCATGTGAACCTCCCCAGACGCCGGCGTCGTTGCTAGGAGACGAGTGCCCTCTCCAGAACATGACATCATTGCAATTTGTGGGCTTATGATTACTGCACCCGCTCCTCGTGTCATCGAAACTTGTGGAGGCTCAGCAGATCTTGAAAAGCTGACGGAAATGCACAGGATTCGTACAGGATTGAAATTGTGCCTATAGAATCCTTGAGGCACCGATTTTTTTATGGACAAAATCAGATTAACTGTGTTTTCCAGAGTCCGGAGCAGTATTTAACAAATTGTAATGCATTCTACGACAGATGCTCGTGACACAAAAGGTAATTTTCGGGAGTTTCGTTATAAGTTGAAAGATGAACGTCACTGAAAAAGTAAGTGAGCCAGCTGTAGAACCCGAACCCACATCTTCACAATTTGAGGCTTTGTTCGTATTTGTCCTTTCCGTATTTGTTCTTCCAGCCTTAGAACATCTGTTCTCTCATGTTGGTTATAAGTTGTTACATCTTGCAGAATATACACATATATTTTTAAGTTCTTCGGGTTGATTTATTTATTTATTTCATCAGCTGCAGACGTAGGGCAAAAATAAGTAAAAATAGAGCAGTGTTTGTCACGATAATAATGAAAGAAAGGGGAATAATTTATTCGTCGAAATAAACCCTGGTTGGCAGTTTAGAGCCTGCGTGGTGTCATAATGCATGGCATCTACAGTGTATTGAGGCAGATGTAGACAGAACATCCGACGGACATTTCTACATGTGTTTCAGACATACACCCAGTAGAGGGGAAAACATCCACCTCCGCAACGTGATCTTGACAAGCATTTGATTCGTACGTCTTTTCAGCGTATAGTGGACATATCTGGACATCTTATGGACACACTAAATGTCCTAATCAAATCATCCCTTGTACGTCTAAAGGACATCTGTGCTCTACTGGGCCCTGAACTCGGTCCAGGACGTATAATAACCCTCTGCCCCTCACTCCTTCTTGCTGTCCTTTCTCCATCTGTGTTGAAGTTGAAGACACCCAACAGAAAAGAATCTGCAGCACTTGTACAGCTCCTGTCCCAAGTGTGTCGTGCTCACTTACTAGGGCACAGGTCCGTGATCTGCTGGTCCTCCGGCTGGTGTGTGTTTGTGCTGTGGCTGAACTCTGTAGGAGAGGGGTCGCATTTCCTCATGCCCATGAAGGTCCACTTCCAGCAACCCTGGAGGTTTGTGCTCTACCTCAAGTTTATAGCACAGAGACACTCGTCTGTGTGTGTCCACTTGTACTGCCCCAGGTCTGGACTGTGGCTAAATTCTGTCACAGAGGTAGCACTAGCAGGGCACCTTACTCTGTGTCTGCTTGTGAGACCGCAATTTCGTGCTCTCGATGAACTCTGCAGGACAGAGATCGCACTTGTAGGGCTTCTCACCTGTGTGTCTTCACTTGTGGAACGACAGGTGAGACCCCTGGGTGAACTCTGCAGCACAGAGATCACACTTATAGGGCCTCTTGCCCATGTGTTTTCGCTTGTGATATAGTCTCGTGCCCTAGCTGAACTCTGCAGGACAGAGATCACACTTACTCTCTACTCACACGAGTCAGTTTTCTGCCGGCTGACGCTCGGGCGTCAGGGAACGTCACCGCTCTCTGGTGCCACGTGACCGGCGCTCTTCGCCACGTCACCACTTTCTGATCTCCGGAGCGGCAATCGGAGGCAGCCGGATATCTTGTCCTCCCGGCACAGATTCTGACGACCGACTGCGTCTGCTGCCGGCAGAAGGAGAAGGTGACACAACGGATACTTATCGCGCTTGCTGTTTATTTCATCAGGATTGTTCTGCATGTGTCCCATACAACGGCATTCACTGTACTATGGCAAATTCTGAATTGAAACGCCAACGATGCTTGGCTTTACCGCGAAAGTGGTGCAATGACACACTGGCGCAGCAGCTTCGGAACAATTATGCAATATACAGGGTGTCCCAGCTAAGTGTATACAGATTTTTAAAAAATATATCTAACACTTTTTCCAAGATGAAATCAATTGCAATATAGCATATGCTGAAGGGCACTCCCTAGGAGGGCATTAGTAAAGTCCAAAGGCAATGTCGTAATTAACTTTTATTAATTAACTTGTTAATTATAAAGGCTACAAAGTTGTCCCAATGAGAACATCTGTTCCTTTCGGTCACCTGATATCATAGCCGTTTCCAGAACAAAAATCCGTTCGATGGATCGCCCGCAAAAAATTCGTGAAGGAACGCCATTTTTTTCTTTATTTTGTTCATTGCGCTTCTTAGAAGACGCGTCTTTCCTTCATCCCCAATGTGAGAGGGAGAAAGGGCACACTATCGCCTCTCGCGTCCTGGAAAAAGATTAAAAGGAAACAGAACATGCAACCCAAGATAAGGCCAGTTCTGATAGAGTCACCAGATACATTTGTTTTTGTTTCGTTTCCGCAAGTTAAAGCTCGTCTTCGACGCATGAGGCGGTACTGTGCTCCTTCCCCCTCTCACGTTGGGGATGAAGAAAATACGCGTCTGCGAAGGTGCGCGACGAACAAAATAAAGAAAAAAATGGCGTTCCTTCACTAATTTTTTGCGGGCGATCTATGGAACGGATTTTTGTTCTAAAAACGGCTACGATATCAGGTGACCGAAAGGAACAGATGTTCTCATTGGGACAACTTTGTAGCTTTTATAATTAACAAATTAATTAATGAAAGTTAATTAAGACATTGCCTTTGGACTTTGCTAATGCCCTCCTAGGGAGTGCCCTTCAGCATATGCTATATTGCAATTGGTTTCATCTTGGAAAAAGTGTTATATATATTTTTTAAAAATCTGTATACACTTAGCTGGGACACCCTGTATAGATAGATACCTACAATGTAGTGTTGCATAGGAAGCTTTTTCTCTACGTGAGACGAAACAGGCACGGAATACACGCATGAATTTTATAAACGCGGATATTTCTTTCGCTGGACAGGCGTTGACTACACATAATCGTTCGCATGCACGTTTCCAATACATGTATAAAAACATAATAATTGGAAGCTACTCGTCCTACCGAAAGGAAAATAAATTAATTTAATTATTGACTACCTGTAGTTCAACACCACAGCTTCATCGCCAGTCCATCACTTGTCGGCACGCTGTCGCGCCTATATTGATGCTCAGCATCGAGATACGCTTCATTAGTGGAAAATAAAACCGAATGTGACAGCGTCTATTCTCAAAATACTCCGACAGACGTTTGGGTCGTCCACATGGAGATTTGGGTTAATACTGTTTTACATTCCATAGCGCTTCTTTGGAATCCATTCTTTGGCCCATATCCTGTCCCGTTTCTCACGTGAATGCACTCTGAATCATCCACAAGGAGCCCAAGCGCAATAAGTTTTTTTCTTTCATTGGTCCATCCTACGCTAGACACAGACGATATGCAATCGCGAATACAGAACGGATCGGAAATCTGACAGCGGCCGGGAAAATGACTCGTGTGAATGCTAGAGAATCAGTGGGCGTTTTCAGACGCGTAGTGACCTCGTTTATGTCGGATATCCTCTCACTCCTTCCCGACTTGCTGCCGGCAGAAAACTGACTCGTGTGGATACAGGGTTATAGGGCTTTTCGCCTGTGTGTTCTCGCATGTGATGTGACAGACTCTTCATGTGGCTGAACTCCAATGCGCAGACATTGCACTTGTATGGCTTCTTTCCCGTGTGAGTTCGCCTGTGAGACCGCAGGTCCGCCCTCTCGCTGAACTCTGCAGGACAGAGATCACACTTATGGGGCTTGTCCCCCATGTGCATCCCCTTGTGGCGCAACAGCATCGAGCTGCGGCTGAACTCCGCAGGGCAGACGTCACACTTGTATGGCTTCTCTCCCGTGTGTGTTCTCCTGTGACGCTGTAAGTCGTACCTCTTGTTGAACTCTGCAGGACAGAGATCGCACTTATGGGGCTTCTCGCCCGTGTGTGTCCGCTTGTGGACATACAGGCTAGAGCTATGACTGAACTCTGCAGGACAGAGATCACACTTATGGGGCTTGTCCCCCATGTGCGTCCCCTTGTGGCGCACCAGCATCGAGCTGCGGCTGAACTCCGCAGGGCAGACGTCACACTTGTATGGCTTCTCTCCCGTGTGTGTTCTCCTGTGACGCTGTAAGTCGTACCTCTTGTTGAACTCTGCAGGACAGAGATCGCACTTATGGGGCTTCTCGCCCGTGTGTGTCCGCTTGTGGACATACAGGCTAGAGCTATGACTGAACTCTGCAGGACAGAGATCACACTTATGGGGCTTCTCGCCCGTGTGAGTCCACTTGTGGCGCAACAGCATCGCGCTGCGGCTGAACTCCTCAGGGCAGACGTCACACTTGTATGGCTTCTCTCCCATGTGTGTTCTCCTGTGACGCTGCAAGTCGTGCCTCCTGTTGAACTCTGCAGGACAGATATCGCACTTATGGGGCTTCTCGCCCGTGTGTGTCCGCTTGTGGACATACAGGCTAGAGCTATGACTGAACCCTGCAGGACAGAGGTCACACTTATAGGCCTTCTCGCCTGTATGTTTTTGCTTGTGATACTTCAGCATCGCGCTTCGCCTGAACTGTGCAGGACAGAAGGTGCACTGGTATAGCCCCGCACTCATGTGTGCTTTCTTGTGATTGCGCAGCTTGTACCTCTTGTTGAACTCAAAACCACAGAGATCACACCTGAAGCTCTTCTTGCCCACGAGTGTGCGCTTGCGACGCTGCAGGCACATACTGTGGCTGGACTCTGCAGGGCTGAGATTGCACTCGTGTGCGCTCGATGCGCATGCAGGTGCACTTACGTTCGACTTCTGCGAGCCTAGTCCCGTGCAATGTCTTGCGTGCACTCGCAGAGTTGACGCATGACGGAATGTCGCGGAACACTTGTCGCAGGTAAGTGTCTTTGTTTTGTGAGTTTTGACATGAACCTCCAAGTGGCCAGTGTCGATGCATGCGGCTAAACAAATGTTGGACTTATAAAGCCTGTCTTTCTCATGTCCGAACGTCGATGACTTGCTTGCCACTTGAGTCTCGCTCTGGTCTGAAGATTGCTCTGTGGGTCGACCGTCAGTGATGACTAGTGCATCGTTTGTGCACTGTGGTTCAACTGTTGTTGTGCCGATCTCGAACTGTGCACTTGAAGAGGAGAGACCTGAAGATGCGTGATCGCAGGTGCCTCTGAGCTCGTCCTTGACGTGAAGCCAACCGCTGCTTTCTTTTGCTCCTGAAATTGCAGAATGTGGACATTGAGAGCACAGACAGTTTTTGTAGTTGACTGACGTAAGCATAACGTTTGCTCACGGAACTAAGGCACAATACACTCCAAAAAATGTAGGGTTATATTAGAGGCCACATTATTTACGAGAGAGCGAAACCAAACAGTCATCTACCATTCATCCCACCCTCTCCCAGCAAAGAACGGCAGTATCGTCAAAAATTTGTTTTTCTTGCATTGTGCAGGGCCCAGTTTTTACACTCCGTCAGCGGAGCCCCAACGACTCGGGTCTATCACTCGACACTGAGTGGGCGGTCTCTACCGCACGCTGGCGGATGCTCAGCCGTCTACGAGAGCCAGCAGGGTTGGTGTGAAACAGCGTTTTGCTTCCGCTATTTGCAGGTTTCACGGTATGTGGTGGTAACCCTTCTATTTTTGCCTCGCGCGAAGCAACGTTTGCCAACCGAAATTCTAACGAGACCACCCACCCTTACCAAGCAAGCAACAACCACGACAGTGTCCGAGGCGGGGCTGCTCAGTGTTCCTTAAACATTCACACCACACCCATGCCACCCAGGGGACGTACCACCATATATCACTTACATTTAGGTTAGATTCCTAGATTAATGGCATGTTCCCAGTTCAATCCCAGTTACCATATTAATGGCATGGCTCGCACTCTGCAAAGTACATGCTGGAGGGAGGTGGTCAACATGAAGGCAGTGCAGTATGTACTATCTCTGGGTACAACAAGTACTCATCGTGTTCTAGATGCTGATGACTTAGATGTAGATCGTGTTTAGATGTTAATGTTGGATTTCCTCCGCCAGAGACAAAAGCAAAAATTAAAATACAAGTAACGTTGGCATTAAGGTATAGCTAGGAGTATGTGGAATGGGTCATGAAGAATAAGAGGGTGTTGACGAGGCTACAGGATTATAAACTCTACTTGCATGACTCTATCAACAGCGAGTTGTGGAAAAGGCGCTGGCTAGATGCGGGTTGCCCGGGGCAATTGCAGCGACACTCCCAAAGTGATCCTTCAAGGAATCCTTTTCCCAATTTCTTGGAATCAACGGACCGCTCGCAGGCTCATGTCCTTCGTGCCACACTGACACAGCTGTGGAGCATCCATTTTGGAGATGGATATAGTATATAGTACAGGTATATCTTGCCTTGGGGAGTTTCATCTGCCCCGAAACGTAGCGCTATTTCTTCGTGGTACGCTTATGGGAATTCTCCGAACAGCTCAGATCGGAACATCTCCAGTTCTGGAAAACCTAACGAACGCCAAGCCAGTGTCCGTTGTGCACATTTTTCTGCATATTCGCATTGGTCAATCGCTTCTATATTCTATTGGTCATTTACGTCGTGACACCCCAGCCTCGCCCAAACATAGTTGCGGGTTCCGTCACCGACAAAGAATAAGAGTTGAAAAAATCTTGCTTCTGAAGCACCAAACCAGAAACCAGATGCTGCATGAAAATGAGAATGTGTATGTACACCTTGTCTGAGATCTTACTTCGTCAGGCACCAATCTTGTCAGCACCATTTCGCTCTTGTCGACATAATTTGCGGAGTAGAACATGCGATTCTTGGAACCGAGAAACACTGCTCCTGTACACAGTATGACAGTACCATTGCATATAATCAAAAATACAAAGAGCGGAAGTGAGCAAAAAAAATTTCCCGGTTTCACTCTTTTCACGGTCCGCACAGATGATGCATGCTTGCAGCACTGGGATATACAAGACAGGTAACATGATGGTGTAGACATATTGAAGCAATTTAATGCGGGACACCAAACTAACAGCATGCTCACAGGTGGCTGTACAGACGCCGCCGTGTGGCAGCGCAACCTCACCCTGACATACCTGCTATTATAGTTGTTGTTTTTTCGATTCAGATTTTTCATTAAAAAAACTAAGGGCTATAGACATCCAGATTTCACTACCATCATCTTTGGGCAGGCAGAAGATCTTGGCCATCTGTTGATCAACCGTCGAATGACTAATTACCTAAAAATCGTTAGTTAACTTTTTAATTGCAAAGGCTACGAAGTTGTCCCAATGATAACATCTCTTCCATTCGGTCACCTGATATCGCCGCAGTTTCCCGAACGGAAATCCGTTCGATAGATTCTCCGAAAAAAATTCGTGAAGGAAGACAATTTTTTCTTTATTTTGTTCATTGCGGATATTCGGAGACGCCTCTTTCCTTCACCCCCAATGTGAGAGGGTGAAAGAGCACACTATCGCCTCTTGAATCCTCAAAAAAGATTAAAAGAAAATAGAAAATGCAACCCAAGATAAGGGCAGTTCCGATAGCATCACCCGATATATTTGTTTTTGGTTTGTTTCTGCCAAGAAAGCTCATATTTGACGCTCATGAGGCGGCACTGTGCTCCTTCACCCTCTCACACTGGGGGTGAAGGAAAGACACGTCTCAGAAGGTGCCCATTGAACGAATTAAAGAAAAAAAAAACGGTGTTCCTTCACGAATTTTGGAAAATTGGGACAACTTCGTAGCTTTTATAATTAAAAAGTTAATTAACGATTTTTAGGTAATTGGTCATTCAACGGCTGAGCAACAGATGGCTAAGAACGTCCACCGGCCCAGAGACGACAGAAGTGAAAACATGATGTCTATAGCCTTTAGTTTTTTTTAATGAAAACTGTATTTAAAAAAAAAAAGACACCCTGTATATACGATCCGACAACTTGCAACTAAATATTGTGTGCATGCGAAAGTGCTTCCCACACAGCACAAACGGTTCTCCTCCTTCCCTCTCAAGTGATCCAGATGTTGAAGTAGCTGAATCCCATCTATGATGAACTATACCCCCATCGGCAACAAAAATATCATGCACTTTCCGAGGTCAACAACAGGGCAAGTGTGCTGATATGCCGTGAGGTAGTGAAGCATAGCCGCCCAGGGCCATCGTCTTTTGCAAGTTTTGATCTCTCGTACCCCTACACGAGCGCTGTCAATGATCACTATATAGTGATGTCATTAACAAATTGTAATGCATTCCACAACAGATGATCGCGACCGAAAAGGTAATTCTCAGGATTTTAGTTAAAAGTTGTTACATCTTGCAAAATTACTTTTATTTCAATGGTTTAGCAAAGTGAGGGCATAAAATAAGTAAAAAAGGTGTGTCTGTCACAGGGATAATGAAAAGGGAACAGGAATTTTGCTCGTGGAAATAAAGGATATAAAGCTGGGTTGGCATTTCACACCTGTGTGATGTCCTTTCCATGTTTGTTTGTTTGTTCCTTGGCACTGGGTACGGTGTTTGAGATTTCACATCCATCACCACCCAACCCAGCACCAATTCAACTCCCATCAACCTCCGTCTGTTCATGTGCTCGAGTCTCAAGTGAAACATCCAAAGAGAAGAATCAGGAGAAGCAAACAAAAGAAAATAAGATACGCTGGGCATACAGATAGAATCTCTACAGCCTTTCCCCCCTGCGCCTTGCCATGTGCTCCTTTAGGTCGAAAGGTTTAAGGACATGCAACGGAACAGACACTTGGATGCCTTCTCTCTTTCATGTGGTCGTGTTGACTGCAGTTGTACAGCTTCTATCCCAAGTGTGTCATGCCTACTTATGAAGCCACACGTCCATGCTCTGCTGGTCCTCTGGCTTGTGTGTGTATGTGTGTGCTGTGGTTGAACTCTGCAGGACAGAGGCTGCACCTCTTCACACCCATATAAGTCCACCTATGGTATCACTGGACGTCTGTGCTCTGGTTCAAGTTCGCAAGACACAGAATGCTCTTGTATGGCTTCTCGACCATGTGTGTCCACTTGTATTGCCCCAGGTCTGGACTGTGGCTAAATTCTGTCAGACAGCGATCGCACTAGCAGGGCACCTCGCTCATGTGTGTCTGCTTGTGACACCGCAATTTCGTGCTGCCGGTGAACTCTGCAGGACAGAGGTCGCACTTATAGGGCTCCTCGCCAGTGTGTTTTCGCTTGTGATACCGCAGCTTCGTGCTCTCGATGAACTCTGCAGGACAGAGATCACACTTGTAGGGCTTCTCGCCCGTGTGTATCCGCCTGTGGCGTGATAGGTTTCCGCTACTGCTGAACTCTGCAGTACAGAGATCGCACCTATGGGGCTTCTCTCCCGTGTGTGTCCGCTTGTGACTCAATAGGATCGAGCTACGGCTAAACTCTGCTGTACAGATGTCACACTTATAGGGCTTCTCGCCTGTGTGTTTTCGCTTGTGATATGACAGACTCGTAATGTGGTTGAACTCCGCAGGGCAGACATTGCACTTGTATGGCTTCTCTCCCGTGTGTGTTCGCCTGTGGCACTGTAGGCCCGTCTTGTTGCCGAACTCTGCAGGACACAGGTCGCACTTATGGGGCTTGTTGCCCATGTGCGTCCACTTGTGGCGCAACAGGCTTGAGCTACGGCTGAACGCTGCAATGCAGACGTCACACTTGTATGGCTTCTCTCCCGTGTGTGATCTCCTGTGACACTGCAGGGTGTCCCTCTTCTTAAACTCTGCGGGACAAAGATCGCACTTATTGGGCTTCACATCTCTGTGCGTCCCCCTGTGGTCATAGAGGCTAGAGCTAAGACTTAATTCTGCAGGACAGAGATCACACTTATAGGGCTTCTCGCCTGTATGTCTTTGCTTGTGACATTTCAGGATTGTGCTATGCCCAAACTGTGCAGGACAGAGGTTGCACTTGTATGGCCTCTGACTCGTGTGTGTTCTCTTGTGATCATGCAGCTTCTCACTGTTGCTGAACTCTGCAGGGCACAGATTGCATTTGTAACGTTTCACGCTTGTGTGCTTTCTTTTGTGACGGCACAGGCTCGTGTAATGGCCGAACTCTGCAGGACAGAGATCACACCTGTAGCGCTTCTTGCCCATGTGTGTCTGCTTGTGATGCCACAGGCACATAGTGTGGCTGGACTCTGCAGGGGTGAGATTGCACTTGGATGCGCTCGATGCGCATGCAAATGCACATATCTTGGATTTGTGCAAGCTTACTCCCATGGAATGTTTTGCATGGACTTGCAGAGTTGATGCATGACTGATTGCCGCGGAGCACATGTCAGAGGTAAATGTCTTTGCTTTGTGAGGTTTGACATCATCTTCCAAGAGCCCAGTGTCATTGCATGTAGCCAAACCAACACTGCACTTATAAAGCTTGTCTTTCTCATGTCCGAACGTCGATGACTTGCCCGCCACTTGAGCCTCGCTCTGCTCTGAAGATTGCTCTACGGGTCGACCTTCGGTAGTAAATAGTGCATCGTTTTCGAACCGCGGTTCAACTGTTGTTGTGCTGGTCTCAAACTGTGCACTGGAAGAGGTGCAACCTGAAGATGCGTGATCGCAAGTGCTTCTGAGCTCGTCCTTAATGTGAAGCCCACCACTGCTTTCTTTCGCTCCTGAAATTTCAGAATGTGGACGTTGAGAGCGCAGACAGTTTTTGTAGTTGACTGACGTAAGCATAGAGTTTGTTCACAGAACTAAGGCACAATATTGCACAAAAATATAGGGCCATATCAGACGCCACATTATTTACGAGAGAGCGAAACCAAACAGTCATCTACCATTCATACCACCCTCTCCCAGCAACGAACGGCAGTATCGTCAAAAATTTGTTTTTCTTGCATTGTGCAGGGCCCAGTTTTTACACTCCGTCAGCTGAGCCCCAAGACTTGGCCCAATCGTGTGATTTTTGAGTGGGTGGGCAATCGCTGCTGTATGCCGGCAACAGTTCGGCTGCCTGTGAGCATGGTTTGAAACGGGGTTTCACTTCCCCTATTCGGAGGTTTGGTGCTAGGTGGTGGTTACCTTGCTGCTTTGCCTCGTGCTGATCTGACTGGCTATGAAAAGAGTCTTGAGGACGATCAGGGTGCGAACACCAGCGTTGTGCTTCTCTTACGACCACTGACCTTGCAGCCACTGTGTAACACAGAGTACAGTTGGGGGGCCTATGCGATGCGTGTGTGGACAGCATCATCCGCAGTACAACCCCATTTTCAGGTGAACCCATTGTGAGACACAGCTCTTGCACAGAAAGCAGCGTGTATTAGAGGGACACTAAAATGCAAGAACAAGGTTGCACGCTACGCTGATTTCGTGCACGTTACTACGCTACGGAACCACAAACTAAATTCCACCGGACTCTTTATTGGTTCAGTGCCAAACCTCGTTTCTGCTCATGCATCAGTGTTTTTAGACCATTCTGCGCGTGCAAGTGTGTGTCACACCAGGGAGCAGTCCCGTCGAAAAATGTGGTGCGCATTGAAAAGCAGACGGGCATCGCTGTCCGAAGATAAATGTCGTCAGTCGAACATTTGCGAGAACTGTTGCGGGCACCATTCAGGGAATCGGTACTGAAAAATGAGCAGTGGACACCATGCCACTCATATACACAACACTTCGACTGGACCAGTTCCAAATACACGCACCTACAACACGTATGCGCCTGCTTTTCCTGCTGCCAATCCTTGCCTCCTGGGGATACCATTCACTGACGCCAAAGACTGTTCTGCTTTCGTTGCGTTTTCTTCTAAACAGTAGCGCCGTGTGAACTAATCTTGCTGGCATTATACTAATTGAAACACGGACTTTCTTTCGATAGCAAGTTTTTGCATTTTAATGCGCCTTTAAGAGTGCAGGACCATTGGACACTTGACCATTGTGGTCATCATCGACGCAGGTAGCAGACTGAGCACGGCATGAACGAAGAGCAAACGGACAGAATATGCAGTTGATAACACATGCAACATGGGGGATGGGGGAGGAGGGGAAAAGTATTTTCCGGCTGTTCCTCGTTTGCGCGACAATTCGCTCTCCGACCAAAATCTGCGGGAACGGACTTCGTTGTATCAACGAGTTCAGGCCGCAGCAACGTCGTACAAAAATGTGGCGCGTGCGTTGGAGGTGGCGTTATTTATGGATGACTGAAACCCAACAGTCATCTACCAATTCGTTCAGCCACACACAGAACTGAAGCATTCCTCAAGGCAGTCCTTCGACCGAATCCTGCCCACTCCTAACAGGCGACGGCAGCACTGCTGAAAAATTGCATGCTTCGAATTTTGCAATCCTCTAGTGCAATCAGTGACCTCTCTCGCCTGCACTCTCCTTGGTGGAAGAAAAGTCTAGAGAAAGATCCTTCTCTGCTGTTTCTCTTGCTCATGTGGTCTTGCTGCGAGATTACGAACCATTTTGCTGCCTTTTGTCACGCTTTTCCATAAAGATGTTGTTCATTCATCTGTATTCCTCTCTCCATGCTGTCCTTTTACTAACAGCACGAGGTCCGAAAAACATCATGTATCACTTGCGCATTTTGAATACCACCTGTGTGAGAAGGATTTCAGACCCATCGTGCTCATCCTCATCGTCATCATAATAAAGGCTCGTTTTTCGAACCGCAACAATTTGGTGGAGGTGCGCTCGATTTCCTTCCTCTTAAGCCAGTAAATCTGGAACTCCGAAGCCGTCGCATTGTACTTATGGCTAATGCACCCCCATCCGCAGCCGGCAACGGTTCTGCCTCGGGAGGACAAGCGACCGCGTCGACTATCCTCGCACAAGTACTGCGGCAACGTGACCCGCCCACATTCAACGGCATCGACGGCCAGGATGTTGATGATTGGCTCGACGAATTCAACCACGTCTGCCGTCACAACAGGTGGGATGACAACAGCAAGCTGAATAACGTCGCCTTCTATCTGTCCGGGGTCGCCAAGACTTGGTTCCTGAACCACGAGGCAGAATTCCAAGCCTGGGAACGATTTTAGTCTCGGCTACGGGATTTATCTGGCAGGCCCGCCTTTCGGAAGACAGATGCTGAGCAGAAGCTGTCCTCGCGAGCCCAACATCCCGATGAGTCGTACATGTCATACGTCGAAGAGATTCTCTCTTTGTGCAAGCGTCTCAATCCTGAGATGCCTGACGATGAAAAAATTCGCTACATACTCAAGGGAATACGGGAGGATGCCTTCCAACTTATCATGGCAAAGGACATCACTACTGCTGCCGAAATTCTTGCATTCTGTAAGAAACTACAGGACGCAAGAAACCGGCGCACGAAGGAAGCCCATCTCCAGTACGGCGCCTCTGAAATCGTGTCCCTCGATAATCTGCGTCTCTTGATCCGAGAGATAATAAGGGAAGAACTTTCCAGGCTTTCATCACCTACGGGTCAACTACTGAGTCAACCTACTGAGACAACTGTGCTTGTACAGTCGGTAGTACGGGAAGAACTCGCGAGCGCAATTGGACAGCGCACCACAGCCCAGCTTCAGCCCTCGTACGCTGACGTTGCTCGGTCAAATATCCACCCGAGTCCGGCGACAGCTGCAGTCTCAGAAGCCCGAGAGCAGTCCATGATGTACTCCCCGTCGATGCTTCCAGGTTCTCAACTTCCTCTCAGTATGTCCCTGGACCGGCCCCGTCGTCGCCCAACATGCTACTACTGCGGCATTACCGGTCATACAATAAGGTTCTGCAGGAAACGTCAACGGGAGGCTTTCTGGGGTTGCCGTCCACAATTTACGCCCTACACTGATGCTTGTCCCTCAGACCGCCCATTTCGTTATGCCGGTGATCGCTATTATTACTCTGCGCCTCCCACCGCAACATCTGGTGACGGACGCCGGAATGACGATTACGCCGGTTCACGTCGCTCCCGGCTCCAGCCGGTCGCCGCAGGTCACTGTCACGTAGCCCCATACGCCTTACATCCCCTCCTCCCCAGCGGGGAAACATGTAGTTGCAGTTCCTGGGGGTCGTCCTGCATCGACTGCACCGTTTTCAAATGTCACCCACCACTTTACGTCTCCTTACCATCCACAAACAAACGGACTCGTGGAACGTTTCAACCACACCCTCGCCGACATGCTGTCTTTCTATATCTCGCCTCATCAAGACAACTGGGATGACCTCCTTCCCTACCTCATTTACGCGTACAACACTGCCACACAATCGAGAACTCGCTTCAGCCCCTTCTTCCTACTTTACGGCCGTGATCCAGTCCATACTATTGATACCTTGTTTCCCTACGTGCCTGATATCTCCAACCCTGTACTTGCAAGCGCCACCTGCATTGCAGAAGAATGCCGACAGATTGCCCGTTGCCGAACCTTCGACACGCAAGCGTCAGCCAAACAGCGTTACGACGCGTCCCACGCTAACGTTGTTTATCGTCCTGCGGACCTCATTTGGCTTTGGGTTCCTCTGCGGAAGCCTGGCCTTTCGTCAAAATTCCTCTACCATTACGCTGGCCCCTACAAGGTACTCCGAGCGCTCAATGATGTAGCGTACCTCGTCCAACCACTGGACAATCCCGTTGACCGGCGCTCCACTGAGTCTGCGCACGTCTCACGCCTCAAACCATACATCGCACGACCTCTCGACACTGCTCGCCCGCCACAAGAAGATCGCCCGGAGGGCTCCTCTCCAGAAAGGGGCAGGTGTGAGAAGAATTTCAGACCCATCGTTCTCATCCTCATCGTCATCATAATAAAGGCTCGTTTTTCGAACTACAAGACCTGGTAAACTTTCTACGCTTCATAGCCGCGCTTTTATTTTTAAACTCAGTGCACGCTGACGAACTGGAGAAAGCACAACGCGCACAAATGTACTTTTAGGGAAGGCCTCGTCTTTATGCGGTCTTTTGTGCCGTCAAGATGGTAGCGCTCGAGTGAAGGTGGACTAGGTAATACGCGTTCCTGCACAGGCAGAGAGGGGAAGCTGCTAGGGCGCCGACAATCTTTTATGCCGTTTCACTTTTTGTTCTTGAGATATTTTTCGCTCCTGTCACTAAGACCCCCCCCCCCCCTCAAAATTAAAGAGGCAATCCACTTCTGAGGGTTTCAAATAACTGGAAGATAGAAGCAGGCACAGCAAAACAAATAGATGGACCATCTACGTTTTTTACCAACCATGTTTTGGCAACCATGCACCAGCCAACTGTCTGGAACGGAAGTTTATGTGCTAGATAAAGCAGGAGTGCACGATGAACAGTCCAGAATTTTATTTGCGAAATAAACCAGTTAGTAAGTTTTGCCTTTGACTGTTAAAACAAAGCACGGTCAAGCTTCGTTTGCATGCACATGCTGTAGTGCTAGTCTTGATCTCCCTCAAAGCTAAAAAAAAAGTACATGAAGTTCGGTGCACCTCCATTTTTAATGCCGCACTCGCAACACCTCCCCTTCCTCATCTGTGGCGCTGTCCGCGGGTCCATCTCATCACAGTTTAGGACTTCTTATGGTAGTTTAGAACAGACAGCATCTTGGCAGCAACACGTCGCGCATGGCTGTAGCATGGCTGTAGCAGAGCCCTTCTGCCTTGATGTCGGACTCCTGTTGGGTGTGTTCATCCACACTTTGGCAACAAATCCACAATGGGGAAAAGAGTTCGTAATCATTGCTGGACTGACTTTTTGAGACTCCGTGTTGTGTCTGTCCCCTTTTGCCCTAATCTCGGGGTTTAATATTATGCACGGACTGACCTGCACTCTTGCGCACACACCAGCATGTGCCAGGCAATGGGCACTGTCTCCGCACTCGATACTCCCCTCGTGAGCTAATAAGCGAACTGTGCACGTGGAACGATGACAGCAACGCAGCCACGATTCCGAAAAAAGAAAAGGAGAGAAGGAGAAGATGCATTCAGGTGGTGTCTGCTGATTGGCAGAAATAGTAGCTTGGTGCACAGTTTGAACCTGGAAAGCTGACAGCGGCAGCGTGCAATTGTGGGCGCGCCGTTCAAATTATCCGTAGCGGAGCTGATTTGAGTGTGATATATATTGATGTACTATATGGCGGTACCATGATAACTTTGCCTCCTCCAATTTGCGACTTTGCCTCGCAGACTTTGAAGTCGACCATGATGACTTTGCGAATTATCCAGCAATTCGAATTAATGAGGTGCAAATTAACTAGCTTTTACTGTATCTCAATGTCCCCCCTTATCTCGAATTTCCCCATCTCCTACAATGTAGTAAGCGTACTAAGCCAGCGTAGTAAGCTAGACGTGGTAAGCCAGCGGAAGGGTTCACGAAAGATGTAAACTGTCTCTAGCAAGGAGAGGTCTTGGTGCAGACACATCTATGAATTCAGGAGCCAGTATCACTCCGTCTTCTGTGACAGCTTTCAGTATAAGTAGGGAGTGACTTTTTCGGGTTAAACCCGGCTATCCCTCCACCCCCAAACAAACCTGTGACCAATTCCGGTTAAACTCGAATTCTCCCCGAATTCCAGTCGCCACGTAATCCTGAAGTGACATTTCCGCTGAATACGAGCAGAGGTTGCCACGCGTAACACGTGTAAGAATGAGTCACTTGCGTTCCCTGAAATACACCCATGTGTGTCAGAACTCCCGCTGCCTAAGAGGATTAGCGCTGGGAGGCAGTGATGGCCGGTAGTCAACTACTAGTTAAACTAGTATTTTGAGTAGTTAGCTAGAGTAGTTAGGTTAGTGCAGGCGCCAACTACTTCCGATTTTGTCGCGAGCTTTACGGCGCGATTGTGTTTCCGACTTTTACCTCGAGCTACTTGTTTGATGAGAACGGAGGTGCAGTGCAATTGTGCCATGCATGGTTACTAAATCTTCACTTTTATCACTGCTTGTCGTTCACACTCGGGTGTCCAAGAACACTACAGAATGGGATTGGTGTTGGTGGTCAACGTTAAGTAGTTACAGATGTTACATTGTAAAATACATTGTAGTAGTTAAAGCAGTAGTTTTAACTACCTCACTGAAAAGTAGTTGGACTACTACTTAAACTACTTCATTGCAAAGTAGTTAGTAGTTATAGTTAAACTACTGTAGAAGTAGTTAGTGCCCATGACTGCTGGGAGGCCACAAAAAAAAAACTTATAAAGGACCTGAAGGGTCACTAAAATGTGAGAACAAGTTCATTTCAAATTAAGTTACATGCCACGTTAACTTCATACTTGTCATAAATAGAAGCTTGGATTCCAAGCAATTTCATTACTAAGGATTCTGTTACGAAGCCAACAACAATAATTTTACCAGATTATTTTTTGCTTTGCCGCTAAGCAGTCAACGTTCCTTTAACTCGCGCATCGGGTGCTCTTAGTCCACGCTGAGTGCGCCACGCCGTGGAGCAGTTTCGGCGAAAAACGTGGCGCGAGTTACAAAGCGGACTTACGTCGCTGTTCAAAAGACGTTGCCAGTGGAAGATTTGTGATAACTGTCGTGAGGATTCCGTAAATCAGTATCAAAAAATTTGAGACTAAAGCATGCGGCGCATGTACGGAACAGTACAACAGGCCCCATTACAAATCCATACGTGCACAACAGACAGACACGTGTTTCTCGTACAGTCTCATTGGATGCCGCCAAAGACAGTTCTTTTCACTGCGATGAAAGTTGAAAGTCACTGAAAAGGTTAGCCAGCTGTAGGAGTCGAACCCACATCTTCTGGATTGCCGGTCCAGGGCTCTACCAATTGAGCTAAGCTAACACGCCTTCTCAGCGACTTCCAGGGTGCGTCATCTGAAGGGACAAACCAGCCACTCTCTCTCACTCATCCTCCTTTCACTCTTACATTTCTGCTCTCCCATACACACATTCATACGACGGGATCGACGCAGGCGGCAACTGATGAACATGGGAGAACTGATGTTCTGAGGCTGGAACAACATAGAAGGAACAAATACATACAAAGCCTCAATAAGGCTTTGTATGTATTTCTCCCTTCTATGTTGTTCCAGCCTCAGAACATCAGTTCTCTCATGTTCTTTTCACTGCATCTTTCTTCTAAGCGGTAGCGTTGCGTGAACTAGTTTTGCTTACACCATACTAATTAAAACACTGGCTCTCATTTGAGAACAAGTTGCATTTGCATTTTAGTGCACCTTTAAAAGACAAGATGAGAAACAAAAACACGCGATAGCCCACGGATGCCCAAGTGATGCCGATTTCTCCCCAAATTGAAGACAGCGCCAGATTTTTACTGAAAAATTCACAGCCCAAGTATGAGCAAGCATGACAGGAAAGATGATACGTGCTTGAGAGGAATCTCTCCAAAGCATATCTGTTGCATCACACTTTCTTGTAGATTTTTTTTTGTAACTAAGTTAACTAATCATATTGTATCACCTTCTGACGTTGAGTCATGGCTGTGTCCCACCTGGTCCAAAATTGCAGTGTTGTAAGGCTCTGTCTTCACTTCAATGACCGGATATTCGTCTGAAGATTCCTCTCGAGGTTCTTCTTTAATTTGGACCATCCCTCGAGTTGCCCCTAAAGTTAGACAAAAAAGGTATTAGTAAGTCACACGGCAAAGCTTCAAGCCACGTGGTATGTAGTCATCTCTGTCCCCTTTCTGAATCTCCTTATGCTCTGTTACAACTCATGTGTACACATCACACACAAAAACACCAGTCCAGAAAACCTTCCTTGGATCCTTTTGTTAAAGGGGCTATCGGATATGAGAACGCACATAAGACCCCGATGCTTGTCGCCGCTTAACAACCAACTTGGTCGTGTCTCTCTTCCGAAAACAGCTTCAATCATAGGCGCCGACTGCGGGGGTGCGCGGGGGCCCTTGCCCCCCCGGAACATGAACTAGGGGCGGCGCCGCCTCACCCGCTAAGAGGCTAAGTCCCGCTAAGAGGCTGACACCAACCTTTGGGGCTCGGCGCGCTCGGGTCAAAAGAGCGAAGAGGCACCAACCCAAAAATGCATCTTGCAATCTGTAAAATATGTATCCGCCCACCATGCCCATTATCACAGTAGAAGGTGAGGCGAAGAAACACAGTGGATGACAGAACACATAGCCTGAATTTCGCGCAAAGTAATCAGATCAATGAAACGAAGCAGTCGAAAACGTACCAGCAGCTGCCAGTGAGGTGTAACGGTAGGGTCTTCGGAACGCATATTCGTTGGGAGCGGGTTCAACTCCCGCTGCTCCATTATATTGCGCGCATTTCGGGTCAAGCACCGGGGATTCAATACATTTTGTTCTTTTTGCACTGAGTTTTCAAAGGCATAATTGTGCACATGTTCACTGTTTACGTTCTCTCTGTTTTTTTTTCTTTTGTTTTTTCTGTTCTTCCTTCCCTTATTTCTATACCAGTTCTGTATACATCATAGGATCCCGCCAGAGTGTGTTATTCTTCAGCTTTAGTTTTGTGTTCTTCATTTTTCTTTTCCTTTTTTTTCCCTTCTTTGTTTTCTTATTTTCTTTGCCTCTTTTGACTTCCCCCTTTCACTTTTTTTTGGAATAACAGGCCGACATCCATCTGGCTTAACTTTCCTTTTTTTTTTTCTTAATAAACATATCCCCCCCCTCCCTCCAGTGAGCGCCCTTGCCCCCTCCGGGAAAATGAAAACTCTCCGCCTCTGGCTTCAATAGTACAAACGAGTCTTAAAAACATGTCTCCCTGCAGCTAGGCACACAAATGGGAGCAGGCGATTACGTATATCTGAAGTCATCTGTACAGCTTTTGCTTCGCAATATACTAAGTGGAGAGACGTCAGTAAATATGCCGACTTTCGCTCACCACTGCGAGTTCTTAAGGGGGAATCACTCCGCGCGAGACAACAGAGAACGTTTGTTCGTACAGCGCTCAGAAACTGCGTAAAATATCGTCAAAACAGAAGCACTGGTGTGTTCTCCTTGCTTTGCCCTTGTCAATGACGCATTTTGTACAATTCCAGGACTATCCGTCTATTTGTACTGAGCCCGAATTTGCAAATATTTTAGTGTGCGACACTCTACCAAGATGGCAGCACATGTTCGAGACGCGCCAAGCTTTAATTTATTAAAAATCAACGGCTCAACCTTGTCCTCTAAAAAATACGTCATTGACTAGAGAAAAGCTAAGAGAACACGCCAGTACCAATCTCACGATGATAGTTGAAAGCGTTCACGTGTCTTGTGCGAACGAAAATCACTCACGGACTTCTGAAGAAGTGATTCCTCCTTAAGTGACTTTGCTGTGTGGAACAAGCTGTGACGCTCCTGGCTTTTATGAACTCGTCCGACAACATACACAAACAACAATACACATGCGAGCCGATCACAGAGCAGACGCTGTCCACTAGTACTCCAAATGCACAGGAACGACACCACCAATTTGTGTTGGATTTTTCCCATTGGGTCATTCCATGCCAAACGTCCCAGACATTGCGCTTGACCATCCCCGATTTCTTTCAAATAAATTGTGGTTGATTGTTCCCACGCAGCCAATGCTCTCCCGGCCTATTTTTGCAGCAAAAAAATTTCTCGCGCCCGCTCGAAGGTTGCGATTTGACATCTAACCTATCTGGCGAAAAAAAAATTCTAACAAAACAGCTTTTGCGCAAATTCCAACAAAATCACTTCTGAGTGAAGGCAAAGCATAGTACTTTGATGCCAAGAGCAGTTAAAGTTGATCACCACTTTTTATCGAGAGTTTATGCCCCGAGAAAACTGCAAAATTTCGTGAACTTTTGCGATTTTTTACGGAACTCCCCAATTTTTTCCGTAGCTACGTAAACTGTTTAGTGCTGTTGTGTAGGAGGCATAGAACGTGTTAAAAATATTTTGAGGCGCGCAGACTCGGAAGAGTACGCAGAAAGAAATCGTGAATTTCGGAAATATTGCTTTTCACCACATATTGAGCCGTCAATGGCACGCTGAGGTGGTCCCGATAAAAATATGAGACAAATTGCATTTGATGGTACGCCCCTTGAACATTTATTTTACAAAGTTTCATCAAAACACTTTTTGTTTCAGCAGCGAAAAAGTTTTTTGAACTGGAGCACCCCCACACTCATCCGGCATTGCAAGGATGTTTCACCCCAAGACGCATCGCCTTCTGCGGTGGTGCAGTACACAAGGAGCACTGAAACCAGGGATATACTTCGACGACGACCGGTCTGCACCTATCACATCTAGTTCACTTTGATCGGAATGCGATACTGTCCTCCTGAGCTGGCTCCTTATATTTAATGACGTCACTTGGACAGTTTTAAGTCTTCCCCTTTGTTATCGTATTCTTTGGTCGTAGCCGAAAGAGTGAAGTTGTCGTCGTCGACTAGTGAAGGAGCTGTTTTTTTCTGTATTTCTCCATAAGTTTCTGTGTCTGTGTTTCTGCTTCTTCGTCTTTCTTTGTGTCTCTTTGCTTTTTGGGAATAGCAAGCCTCCATCATGACTAACCTTCCCTTTTTTTATCATCATTAAACGTATCCTCCCCACACTTTATTGCCTGGTGCCGTAGAGTCGGTGTAGGTAAGCATTGTGTGCGTCATCGCTCGAACAGATTATGGCTATTCAATAGCCCGACAGTGCCCGTTGTCACCGAAGTACATCCCTAGGCCCAGTGCTCCTACTCAACTGGGTCGCCACAGTAGGACGTTCTAGTGAGAACCCGAAGCTTAGAAGATTAACTTGTTTCTTTCTTCTTTTTTTTTTGCTAAAGAACGCAAATCGGTTTGGGCAGCTCCCGTGTGCGTTTCGTGGCAGCGGCGGTCATGCAACATGGGTGAAGGTGCGCGTTGCAGGGCAATGCCGGAGGAGTGCAGGGGTGCTCCAGTTCAAAAAAAAATTTTCCTCCTAAAACAAAAAGTGTTTTGATGAAACTTTGTAAAATAAATGTTCAAGGGGCGTACTATCAAATGCAATTTGTCTCACATTTTTATCAGGACCACCTAAGCGTGCAATTCACGGCTGAATATGTGGTAAAAAGCAATACAGTCAAACCCCTTTATAGCGAACACCTTTTTAACGAAAATAACACTACAGCAAATTTTTTTTGAGGTCCCGCTGGAGGCTATGGGTCCAATAATGGACATCATTTTTAACGAAAATACCTTTACTGCGAATTATTTTTGCTGTCCCCTGAGTTTCGTTGTAAAGGAGTTTGACTGTATTTCCGAAATTCATGATTTCTTTCTGCGTACTCTTCCAAGTCTGCGCACCTCAAAATATTTTTAACATGCTCTATGCCTCCTACGCAACAGTGCTAAACAGTTTACATAGCTATGAAAAAACTGGAGAGTTCTGAGAAAAATTCCAAAAGTTCACAAAATTTTACAGTTTTCTCCGGGCATAAGCTCTGGATAAAAAGTGACGATCAACTTTAACTGGTCTTGGCACGAAAGTATTATGCTTTGCCTTCACTCAGAAGAGATTTGGTAGAAATTTGTGCAGAAGCTACTTTGTTAGAATTTTTTTTCTCGAGGTAGGTTACATGTCAAATCACAATCTTCAAGTGGCGACCACGTCGCGAAAAATTCTATTTGCTACAAAAAGAAGCCGAGAGGGCATTGCCTGCGTGGGAACAATCAACCACAATTTATTTGCAAGAAATCGAGGACGGTCGAGCGCAATGACTGGGACGAATGTCGGCATGGAATGACCCCATTATTATCAACGATGAAGGCGGAGTATAACTGCGATACAGTTTTAGAATCAACCGGGACGGATGCGACGGCCCCTTTAAATGACGTGAGACAGCCAGATGTAAGACATTCCCCAGAACATTTAGTCTGAGCAGTACAATGCTGGACAAGAGTTTACGGAAAACACTCCGTCGCCTTCCTTCTTCGGAGTGACCCGGCAGCAGAAGATGGAACCGTACGGACTTGCAAACAAGTGACCCTGTTACCTAGGCAAATATCTGTAACTCCGTACGGTCCCATTCACTGCTAGCGTGTCGCTCTGGGGATGGAATGTGCTGAAGCGTGTTTCGTAAACTTTTGTCCAGCACTGTACATAGTTTACACTATTCCATGTTCCTCAGGAATATTCCAGAAAGCATTCACCAACTGAGTACAATGTCTACAAAAATTTTACCGTAATTGTTGTCTCCCCATGAAGACTCGTTGCATTCCTGTTGCTGGCCCTGTTCTGGTAGGCTAGCGTCAAGAGGCTCCAATTTTACTTTTGTGAGTTGACCACCGAACTTTAGGGAGAGCTCCATCTCTCGGGGTTGAAAATCCAGAGGGCTGGAACTTGACGTCCCAAACACGCAGATCTCTGTCTCTTCGGGTTTCTGTCAAAGAGAAGCCAAACTGTTGCCACCCTTTCCAAAAAAAGAAAAGAACATAAACAGTTGTCACACGCTCACAGAATGGTGGAGATGTAAGCTTTATGCAACACCAGTGTGGCATATATCTAACCGCGATCAAAGTACAGCTGAACTTTTGGAGCGCTCGCAACTTCCTCTTCTGTCGGAGAGATGTCAAATTGCTAGATTAAAGTTCTTTTTCGTGTTGTCGGGAGAAAACAGTAATCTCGAAGCGCACAAATATGTATCTTACCATTCAAGAAGAATTCAAAGAAACAAACATTCTAGGCGTATTACACCCATAAGCTATCGCAATGACTGCTTCAGGTACTCTTACTTTGTACGGGTTATTAATGAATGGAATTACCGGACAGTATTGTCACATCCCAAACGGCATCTGCTTTTGTTTCAGAGCTTCAATCATATTTGTGTAATCTGTGAATGGCCATCTTAGCAAAGTATAATGTATATATTTTGATGTCGTGTGTTGTTGATTTTTCTATCTTTTTTTTTCTTGATTATACATGTTGTTTCTCAATGTATCCACTCCTACAATGTCGTGCTTAGGACGTTAGTAGTATCTGCAAATAAATAAATAAATAAATAAATAAATAAATAATCTATATTGGGGAGACACCCAGGGAAGGATAACGGACATATTTTCATTACAGTTTCCGTTTTTGCTACTGCTATATTTTCGTTTCCATTATCCGTTTCTGATACCAGCTTTTGAATTTCGTTTCTGGTAATGGAACGGCTGTTACACAGCTGCTGACAACACCTTGTTTTACTCCAGTGCTACTTCGCTGCCACGCGTACACAAGTAATTTTACGTTGTAAACAACGAGATTTGGCCGAGGCAGGTGTTGCATTCGTTAATTTTACGTTGTTGGGACGAGCACATCTTGCGAGATTTTTCAAAGAAATGTAGGAACATGGCTTCAGTCACTCCGAGTCCAGAAACCCAAGATGGGCGTAACCTTCATCCAATGTCACACTCATAGGCCGACCCTTTCGGTAGCAAACCATACTGCCATAACCACGGCAAAATGAAAAAAATGTAAAAAAGAGATAAGGAAATATAGGCTGTCATCCTCGTGCTATGGTGGAGGAGAATGCGTGGAGTCCATGCTGCATCTCGTATATGTGTTGATGTCATGGAGTTATGAGGACTAGGAGGAGTAAGTAAGCGATGGATGCACCCTAGAGATCCAATATTTCTCTGTGTTCCCACGATCTCTCCTAGTATTTAGAGCATTACAGAGAATAAAGCCATCAAAATACAAAAATAAACTGAAAAGTCACTGAAATGATATCGCACAACAGGAACAGCCATTACCCGAATTCAGTACTAGACCATAATTTTCGTTTCCGGTAACGGAGGACCGTGGAATGTGTTTCCGTTATCGCTACACCTGCAGCAAAGAGGATCACACACACTTACAGACAGGTGGCTCGCTATTCTATTCGGTATTCTGGGCCCACTTGTGTTCCCTGCTAACGTGTCGACCCAATCGAGAAATATGTCACCCTGGTGTTCGGTAAACTTTTCTCTGGTCCTGTAGGGCAAGAGTTCTGCGTGGTACTTGTTCACGCACGAAAAACGGGCAGGGTCACAGTGTCACGCGGCCGTGGTGAACTCTGAACGATAGGTTTCGTGACCGAAGGGCAGGGCTATAGCCAGCCTATGAACTAGTACATTTTTTGCACACTAGAAATGACAATGACATTATGTGTGGAAGGCTCGTCAGCATGCCCGCAAAATGTACTGTGATTCTTCGATATAGTATACTATAAAATACAATTTGAGAAACTTGATATTTTTGCGTCGCTATCACTGCGGGTTATGCAGCCCAATACGTTTAGACAAAACAAGAAGTGTTTTGCAGACGAAGCGTTTTGTCACTTACCTAAGCGTGGGGGTCTCGGTTTCCTCCTAGAACTTCTGCTCGGGGTTCTTTGGTTCCAATTGGCTTGGAGAATCGACATTAACGGTAAGAAACAAAGGGTCCCGTCAAATGGTGGAGATCCCAATATTGTCTCCGCGGACAGAGCACCACTTTTCAATGTTCAACGCTGCAATATTTACGTTCGCTGTGCGCGCCGCCATGTACGGAGGAAGGAAAGAAGGAAAGAATGATGGCGATGTCGTTGCATGGGTTAAATAAAAATATGGTTACGAGCCTATGAGTAAGAACACCGCGGTGTGTGGAACGCACTTAATTATCGGATTAGAATTTAATTATCGATACAACTGAATGTATTTAGTTTCATGCGCTCACCAGAAAAAGCATGATGATGATAGCATTTCATGTCCACGCGTCGTCTGCTATGACCGTTTGCTGGAGCACACTCGAGTTCATTTTCTACGTCAAAGTTCTGACTGACGCCAGCGGTGAAACGCGAAACGACGCTCTTACACTCCCTTACCCCTCAATGAACCACACCAGTGAAATACGTCCTTTTGCACTTCGCCGCGACAAAAATATGTAAACCGAAACACACTAATCACTGCAGAAATGATCGACTTCTGTTGCACATTCTTCTCTAAACGGTGTCGATAAAAAGTAAACGACAAGCCCGAGAACAAGCGAGAGCGAATGTGTTCTCTTTCTTCTCTGCGTCTCATCTTGTAATTTTTCTTGCATTGTCCCTTTGCACGACGTTCCAGCTTATGATGTATGGTGCTCTTATGTCAGATTAATGTGGCCATGCGAGCTTGCCTGTCCCCCTAAATCCACTTCGATAATGAAGTTGGGAGGGCCCCCGGGGGGCCCCCCACCACATTTCTAATGCCTCGAAGCGAAAATTAAAGGCTGTTTCTAATTAATATGACATTGCTAAAAACACGTACCGCCACCACAGAGGTAAGAAGGAAAGAATGGTGCCGAAGTCGTTGCATGGATAAAGAAAAAGAAATGAAATATGATGATACTTTTTCTAGCACGTATATTGAATTTATTCCTCGATATCACTGACTGGCGTTATTTATTTAATCCAGCACATCGCCGTAGCAGACGACGTTTACCGCTGTGATCAACACAGTTTTGCTTTGTTTTGTTGCGTACACGAGTTTCAATGATATCAGAAACTAAATTCTCCAAGATACGTTACAGAAACAGAAATTTTATTGTTCTCGGGCGTATCATTATATTTCATCCCTACTTTACTCATGCAACGATATCGACACCAATCTTTCCTCCTTTCTTCAATGGCGGTAAGTAATCATGCAAATAGGATCGGTACAAACTTTAAAGCTCCTAGTACGCTTCTAGTAATGGCAAAGTAGCTTCGAGTGCCACTTAGAAGTAGCATTTACTGTTCACTTCGAGGCAAAAGCAACGTGGGTATCTGTCAATGGAGATGACATGGGAATCTTCACTGTTCACTGACTGACATGACGCGCGTAAATCTACATGTGTGCTGCGCTGTGTGTTGTGTCGTCCTTTGTTTGTTTCCCGGCACGTTTTTTAAAAAATCGCTTTTAAAGTGTGAATCTACGTACTCCTTGTTATTATTATTATTGACGAGATCCTTCAGTGCTAACGTACTGCTCCAGGATCGTCTGGGACGAACAACAATCGGGGAAGCACCCGGAACAGAAGAACCTCAAGGAACAGGACAGAGACACCCATGCGCAAGCAAGTGTGAAGAACGAGGCTTCATCTCCAAAAAACAGTGAGTTCTATATCTAGCCGTGTGACATCGGCCTGCTGATGTTGCAGCGGGTGTTCTAACTTTTTTGCTAGTTTTCAAAACTACAATGAAGCCTGAATACATGTTCCTTTGAAAGGAAAGCTATCAGGACTGGTTATCTTTATGTGGATACAAGCAGAAAGAACTGCATCAACATTAAGGTGCACATGGTGACATGTTCTCTGGTGTTCTAGTTTTTATAACTGTGCGTAAAAACATCCGAATAACTGACAGAAAGAACCTCGATTTTCTGAAAAGAATTTGAAGAACTGTCCACATAGGGCAAGGAAGGTGGTATTGGTATCTCGGCAACATCACCGTCATGAAAGACTTTGACTACTCTCGTGTAGGTGTTTGCCAGGCTGTCTTCTCCAATAGCCACCAGTGTCAGTATTCTAGTATTCCTAATTAGTACTACGCAATCCACGTTACCTCTCCAAACACACATGGTCCCAAGCCCATGAAAATATAAAGAAAATCCATTACGAGCAAAACACTGGACAACAGACATGACATGTGATCATGGAAGCAGTGAACGAGGTGGATAGCATCCGGGGGAATTTAACGGAATCTTTTTCGTCTCCGTTACTGCCTCCATTTCAGTTTCCGTTACAACTAGGGATGGGCCAACGGAACCCTGGAATCCTAGGCGGGGATTCGAGAATCCGAATCCCAATTGCAATAAACAGCGTTTGTTTTTTGTCTTGTTTTTTTTTTTTTTAATTTGCACATCGGAGTGTGCCGAAATCCTGATTGGCTGATGGCTGGTTTTCTTGTTTGTCTCTTTATATTGCTTCAGACTGAAACAGTTTAGCAAAGAACTCTTACTTTACAAGTTCTAAATTAACGTGGCCTGGCTTTTCGATTGCTTCCCAGATTTGCGGAAAGAATGCGGACTCGAGAGTTGATCTAGTTATTTCCCGTAGTAAATGAAAAACGTGTTACATAAATTATATTTCAGAACGAGTATACGGATATCTTTTTTTCCCTGAAAATGAACTATTATTCAGTTAGTTATGAAATTCTGCTTCGAAACATTCTACAGGGTGTTTATGTTTAGCCTTTACAGAATCTTCGTAACAAGATTATGAGAGCAGTATAGATGGCGTCTTTGCAGCTGAGTTCTACGGCTAGGCAGACATACGGTCGAAGAAAGTGTGCAACTACGAGACGCTACCAAAATTACCCAAAAATTACAAATCCTGAAACACGGTGTGTTAAAATATCCGTCACCCGAATTTTGATACGCAAATGAGTCAAAACCGCCGCGACTCGGGACGCGGGTAGTAAAAAAGAGGATAGCAAAGGTTTGTGCAGTTTACGGTTCATCCGGTAACATTGGTGGTAATCCGAGAGAATTTGTGGTTGTCTCTGTGTTTACTCTATAGGCCAGTTCCCACATATAGCGCTAGAAAATTGCGCTGTATTTTCCTCCTCGCATTGCTGCGAAATATAAAAAACCATATAATACCACTCTTACCACTATAAAACCACTCTTGTCGAAGTAGAGCCCCAGTCAACTTTTCTAGCGCTATATTAAGCGGTGAGTCTGCGTTAACCAATCGTGAGCGTCTTCCAGCCGTGACGTCGCGGGAGCTGGGGTTTGTTTTGCTTCCGATCACTCGAAGCGGGAAGGCGACGGCGACGTGAAAATGGCCACGAGTTTCATCTGGCCGTGCATATGCCAATTCATGGCTGTTTGGTTACTATAGTTCGGTATCGCGATCACAGCATCGAAGGT